>NC_041033.1:22200157-22257657 GCF_900634625.1 Parambassis ranga
TGGGCGCGGTGTGAGCTGCTATTCATCAGAATTTCCTGATTTGTTGTCACGCACAGAGCTTCACAGAAGGTCTACACACGTGTGACAGAACCCCAGCATGAAGACCTGATCCTGGCCAACAGTCTCAAACAGAAGGGGGGGTTAGGCTAACCGAGCTACCGCAGACAAACAAAATAAACTCAACTAAACTCAACTTGTATTAATTTTCAAAACTCATCTTTGCATCAATACTTCTTCGTCTCTTTCTGACTGCGCACCTGTTTGCTGTTAGCTGCTAACAGTTTGTTTGTTCGTTGCTAGCTGCTAGCAGCGAACCTACCGTTAAACTTTAGCTAGCTAGCCTCAGTTTAAGCTCAAATGACGCAAATTGTAACTCAAACATCGAGAACTCACGAACTTAAATACTTCACATAATTTAAAAGCTTAAGAAAAGAAGAAATAAGAAGGTTATAAAGTAAATAAAGTTTAGCAAACTATGCAGGTAGCTCACCTTAACCCACAGCGTCTGCGCAGCATGAGTACGGAAGCCCAAAAGAGTCAAAACTAATTTTTGCTCCTTTTACTGTAAGAAGCGCCCCCTGGTGGCCTTCGGTGAGAACTGAGCTACAGCTAATCCCCACTGTAATATTCATAGTGACAATAACATTATTGATTATTGATTGATATTAATAAGAAAACGTATTTATTTGACAGCTGCAGACACATGTAATGTTTTACTGCACCAAACGTCAACAATAGAAACGTTTGTCTTTACACATTGCACAAAAACGTGACCCCAACAACTCCTATGAAAAATAACACACACCCACGAAGACGTTAACACTGCACTGACTACAGATTAAAAAAGCTCCACAGGCAGTCCGAAGATGAAACACTGACACATGTCTGTAGTGCGGTGAGACGTGTTAATCCCTGAGATTTCCCCAAAAATCTGTAAACCCTGGCAGAAGGATTAAACCCCTTAAAGGCTCTTTGCCCTCAGCTATTGTGATTTATGTCGTTTAGACAGCGAACACATTGTACCTTAAAACACAGATCACCGTCATAGAAAGCTTCAGGCAGAGCACCCGTCAGCTGCTCAGACCTGCAGCATACATCGCCCTGAAATGTGACGGACAATCTCATAAACATCAGAAAGACATTCTCCCAAAAAAAAAAAACAAGAAGCAGTGCAAACGAGGACAGCATGTTTACACAGGTTCATACGTCATGTGATACTTTCACCCAATCAGAAGCCTCCCGCATTCACAGGAGGAAAGAAAAAAGGAAGCAGCGTTGTTCTGACTGAAATAATAATCAAATAAAAACCAGGTCCAGTTTGTTACAGATCCTTATTGTAAAGATAACAGAAAGAGAAAGATTTTCATTTGTTGATGTATTTCTCTCGGCAAGTTTAAAGAGGAGAAAGTTTTCAAATAAACAAAAAAAAATGCTTCATTAAAAATAGAGAGACATGAAGAAGAAGGTAAAGACCCTGGAGATAACAGAACAATATCTGAGTGTATGATTAATTACCATGAGAATTCTGAGATGATCATTTCTGAGATATAAAAACTCGTCTGGATCTCAGACTGCGTACAGAGCGTCTGCATCAGCCCGAGCGTGTGACACGTCGTCTACAGCAGCTCTGTGATGAGAGTTTTTTCTCTGACGTCCTCAGAAAAAGTTTTTTTTTCCTTGTGAATGAAATAAAAACACACGTACATCTGCAGATACATCACTTTTCTCTGAAACCACTCCACTGCACATCAGCTGCATGGATCACATGACCAGACGTGTCAAATCACAGAAAAGTCCCGGCTGTCACCTCGCCGCGCGCCTCGCTCAGCTGTCAGCATCATGTGGTTAAAGTGTGACCACAGCAGAGTCGGTGAGCCCTCAGCTGTGGCTGTCAGGCAAACGTCCAGCAGCTGTCAGTGTTATGTCGTACCGACTGTTGCTATGGAAGGTTTCTACTGTGTGATGAGGGCGACGCGCCGTCACTGGGGCGACGTGAACCGCTTCAGAGCGACGGGTCCTGGACGTCAGAGGGTTAATCACTATAAAGATCAGGGCTCTTTGTAAAAAACGGACCAGAAAGAAAACATTCACATCACCTCCTGACACCATGACGACATCACATCCCATAATTCACAGGGGTGATCAGCTGTAGTGTTTCAAGTATCATCGACAGAAATAAAATACATTTCATCCGCCGGAGCTGCTCCAGCGTTCAGCTTCCTCGTCTCTGCACCGTACATCCAGCTCCTCCATGAATCTGAGCTTTGACCGCCGTGGCTCCAGCTCAGCCGCTCACATCGCTCGCTGCCGGACGGTTCCTCCATCACTGCCTCTACTTCCTGTTACATCGTTGTTCCTGGCAACAAGGGAGCGAGTTCTGAAAACACACAACATGTTTATCACCCAGTGAAGAAGTAGCAGTTTTGTGTGGACGTTAGCCTCCCACCTCAGAAGCTGGTTAGCCTAGCTTAGCATCAGGTCAGGTAACTTTATCTGTGTTCTCACCTTTCATCTCCGTCTCCGTCCTCCTGTCGTTTCCTGTTGTGGACTCTGAGCAGCTGTTATGAGCGGCTCCAGCGCCGGCTGCCGTTTCTGTCGTATTCATTATCACTTGATCCAGTTTGGCGGCAGCAGCCGTTGGTTTGTTTCCGTCCACGCTGTCCATCTTCACCGTGCAGAGCGTCTGCAGCAGGCCCAGGGCGTCGAAGTTTTCCCCGGAGCACTCGCCCCGCCGCCTCAACAGCTCCAGCACCTGCCAGCAGAAAACCAGAAGAATGAAATCCTCTTCCAGGTGGTACATCTGCAGACGACACCGCGCTAAATCGTAAACAGGAAGTCCGCGCACGCCAACGCACCTTGATATATTTGTAGGACTTGAGCTCACTGATGTTCTCCTCCAGGAAGAGCAGGTACAGAGACAGATCGTCCCATTGGCCGCCGGGCGTGGGCAGGACGCTCACGGTGGGCAGCGATTGGTACGTTTCCAGGAAGCTTGCGTATCCGTGACAGAGGAGGGGCGGAGACCGGCGTAGATGACCACCGGAATCAATGCGATGAACAGCACCAGGTTCACGAGGCTGGACGGGTTAAACAAAGAGAGGGCGCCCGGTTTCACAACATGATCCACAAACAGCTTCCAGCATGACTCTGTGCAGGAAAGTACCTGAGCGCGAGAAGACGCCCACAGCGATGAGCTTACACTGCACCTTGTCGGGGACGGCGGGGTCGGAGTCGAGCAGGCCGACGCGCAGCTTGCAGCCAAACTCGTCCGTGACGGAGGCCAGGCGGAGGTAGTAACCCAGGTAGATGCAGGCGCACACCAGGGTGATCAGAGTCAGGACGCGACACACCAGGTAGTAGACCAGCAGCTGCCGCGAGCAGCGCTTGGTCATCAGAAACTTCTCCACCAGCGGGTAGTTAAAGAAGCCCTCAGTGGGGTCACTGAGCAGAGAGGGAGGAAGAAGAGTCCACGTCATGTCAGAGGTCTGACGGGGTGAGCACACAGACCCTGAAGACCTACCTCTCTGCGTTCAGCACCCCCGATGTCGCCATACGTTTGGCCAGAGTGACCGCCCGGTTTGTAGCACCGGTCCAGCTCCTCCATGATGAAGCCGAGGTCCGACTGCAGGAGGGGCGCCGCGGAGAACCTCCAGAACAGTGCCGGGGTGTACATGAGCACAGCCACCAGGAGCAGGATGTACGGGAAGAACTGCAGGAAGAGACAGGACAGGGATCAACGTTCAGACCTGATCAGAGGCCTCTGAGCTCTCCGAGGCCTCCGAGGCCTCTGTGGTCTCTGAGGCCTCTGTGGTCTCTGAGGCCTCTGTGGTCTCCGAGGCCTCTGTGGTCTCCGAGGCCTCTGAGCTCTCCGAGAACACTCATAAAGACACAAAGCCAGATTAGTGCGGGATCATTATTCTCAATGAGGCGACTTAGAAACTGACTAAACTTGATTTTAACCCTTTCACTGACGGGCGTCTCTGCAACTAGAAGGTGTGTGTGTGTTTACTAGCAGAAAGCCGAGACAAAAGTCCTTCACTGTAGCTGAGTGTGTGTGTGTGTGTGTGTGTGTGTGTGTGTACCTTGTGCAGCCACAGAGGTTCAGTGTGTGTGTTGACGGCCGCCCAGCAGTATGAATCCACATACGCAGCCTGCCTCCAGGAGAAGTTAGTGGGAGAAAAACAGCTGATCTGAGTCCCTGAGAGACAGAGGAGCAGTCAGACCTGTTTGTTTATGTAAAGACTGAATTTTTTGAAATCTTATTTTGTCTGAATCCTTCTTCACACTCACCGACGGAGACTTCCTGAGCGAAGGCCAGAGAGATGAGGAGGAGGGGCAGCCCCACCGCCACGCAGGTCACCATCTTGTCCACGGCCAGCTCGGCGCGGACGCTGCGGTATCGAGCCTGGGTCGGGTCCTTCAGCAGGAAGTCGCTGAACACGTACTCTGTTGCCACGTGAGCGATGGCCATGTCTCACCTACACCACCAGACACACAGACACACACAGACACACAGAGAGACACACAGAGACACACAGACACACACAGACACACAGAGAGACACACAGAGAGACACACAGACACACACACAGACACACACACACACACAGAGACACACACACACAGAGACACACAGACACACACAGACACACACACAGACACACAGACACACACAGACACACAGAGACACACACAGAGACACACACAGACACACACACAACACACACAGACACACAGACACAGAGACACACACAGACACACACAGACACACACAGACACACACACACAGAGACACACACAGACACACAGACACACACACACACAGAGACACACACACACACAGACAGAGACACACAGACACACACAGACAGAGACACACAGACACACACGCAGACACACACACAGAGACACACAGAGACACACACACACACAGACACACACGCAGAGACACACACAGAGACCACAGAGACACACAGACACACACAGACACACACAGACACACACACAGACACACACAGACACACACAGACACACACAGACACACACACACAGACACACACACACACACACAGACACACACACACACAGACACACAGAGACACACAGAGACACACACAGACACACAGACACACACACACACAGACACACAGAGACACACAGACACACACAGACACACACAGACACACACAGACACACACACACACAGGTTTATAAAGTTTCCTTAATGCTCAGTTTTTTTGACAGGCAAATGTGAAGAATGCAAAAGAAGCCTGGAGCTGAGGACATCAGCTGCTTTAACCGAGCGCAGCATCAAACATCATGAGTTCAGTGTGTGTAACTCTCTATTAAAACACACAGCACTGAACATTCTCACTGTCTTCTCATTGGAGGTGATGATCAAGACGATCGTCCTGCAGACGGCTGAAGTATCGACACGTCTGAATCCAAAAAGTGATCTGTGCACACTTCAGTTACCAGCTGACATACATGATGTTGTTTGTGGTGCGTTCACACAGGCCTGTGAGGCGTTCAGAGCATCTGGATGCAGCTGTAACTTTCCAGCTGGTGAGGCTGATCTGACCATTTGCACTAAAGGATGAGGTGAAAGAGTTCCAAAGGGGTCCCCTGACTACAAGACCTTCCTACAGATTCTCATGACTCTGTTGTGTAGACCGTTCCCTTTGGTTTGCCAGCAGCTCTGGTCTCTCACCACCTCAGCATTAAACAGCAGTAAACAGAAATCTGAGGCTGAAAATAACTCGTGACTCGAGTCTGGGCTGCAGCTGATGCCACTGTCCGCTGTTTATTACGACCTTTGTCAAGCCACACTCTGTGTGTGTGTTGTGTGTGTGTGTGTATCTTCACTCATCACTGCTCTGTGACGTATACTTCAATGAACCCACAGAGAACTCCATTAATACCTCATAATACCTGGATTAAACCGGCGGAATGAACTTGAACTTACCTACAGTTCTTCTCCCGCTCAGTGATGATTGATCAATAAAGTGTCATGGCGGGCTGATTGGGACGCTGTAGCTGCGGGTAATCGGCCTCTCCAGCTGTTGGAAGCTGTTTTCCGGGACGGCGGCGCGGCGTCAACACACGAACAATAAGCACAACTTTCGAAAGCGTCTCCTCCTTCCTGTCAGACACTCCACTCCTTCCGCCCTTCTTAAAAACATGGCGCGTTCACGGGCCTTCAGAAAACTCAGATTTCCCAGTTTTGAGCGCTGCCTTCACATGCAGCTCGAACGTTTGTGATCTGGAGCGAGAACTAGAGAATGCGGATGAATAGATTCATCCGCTAACAATTCAGTTGGTTAAATAAAGTTAATCGATTTTAATTCATTTAACGTGGCAGTAAAATGTTCATTCTTCCCTTGTTTAGAGACACAGTGTTGCCTTTTCCAACGGTCCGTAAACGCACCATCCTCCAGGGTAGCGTGACTGTCTGCGCAGCATGCAGCAGCAATGTGGCACAGAATTTTTTATAAACACACGGAGAAAGTAAAACACGAGGAATAAGAAATCAGTGTCGTGCTCCTGGATTACGTCAGATTGAGTGGAGTGGGATTACACGGGGGGCAATCTGGTTCGTTCTGGAAACATTTGAGGAATTAAAAAAAAAAACCCATTTTGAATTGTTGATGTTGGTCTATCGCGATGGATTGTGGGCTTTCTCGCTCTGCCCTCAGTGGTCCTCCCAAACTTCTCACAGCTTCGTCAAGATGCAATCAACGCACCGGAAATGAGTGGAAACGATACAAAACATTTAAATAGTGAAACCGAAACAAAGTGAATTACTCAAATATGAGACTCTTTAATATTTTACAGTGTGTGAAAATGCTCTTTTAAACTTAAGGTGGTCATTTGCGTAATTTAATCTGCTGTCTTTGTGTGATAACTCCATGCAGCGCGTCCGCTTGGTGTTTTATTTTGAAAGTCCTACCGGAAGCGCGGCGCAGTCGTCCCCTGTCGCTTGACGCCGGTGGCCGCTTCACGCCCTCCATTCATTTCATTCGCACAGAGTCGCATCCCAGCAGCGAGCCCTCCCCTCCCGTTCTCTCCGCCTGGAAAGATGGCTGCTCCGGCGGTGGTGAGAAGCTCCGGCCCGCCGCTCTGCCCGAGCTTCGCGGAGGTCTGTTCGTTCCTGGAGCGATACGGACCGACTCTGGACCTGCCCGAGATGACTTTTCCGCAGATGGAGCGGTATCTGCGGGACACGACGGCAGGTGAGGGGTCGGTGGAGGCGCTGGTGGTGAAGAAGTGGTGGTGGTGGAAAGCTGCGACACTTGAAACCGAAGGAGAAGGGGGCCAAAGCTACCACCACCACCACCACACCATCATCACCATCATCACGGTGATGATGATGATGATGAGGATGACGAAAGGTGTTGTGTGTGTGTGTGTGTGTGTGTGTGGCCCGGAGGAGCAGCATCACTCCGGGAGAAAAGTCAAGAGAGAGGGTCCGAGCCTTCTCACCGGGTCTGTCGTTTATTCGGCCCGAGGAGAGAGAGAGAGGTTCTGGAGGAACATTTAGGAAAACACAGGCTAACAGGAAGCTAGCTCCCCGAGTGGAACACACACACTGTGGACAGTGTTGTGCTAAAGTTGGTGAAACGGATACATGCGGGAGGACAACACTCGGCTCGCCATGCTGGAGGCTTTCATTAGGTATCAGGTGACAGGTCATCGATAATGTTGTCAGAGCTGATATTGATCAGTTAAACTTGATGTGGGAGCCATGATGCAGCACTGCCACACACACACACACACACACACACACACGCAGCTAGCTAGCTCGCTCCGGAGTGTTGTCAGGTGTAATTTTTCACCGGCCTTTCCTCTGAACGACACCGACGCCGTGTGTGTGTGTGCGCGTGTGTTCAGTATTGATGACGCAGATTTTATTGGGTTATCGATCAGTATTTTTTTTTCCCGCTGTCAAAAACCGTGCGCGTGATGTTAGCTTAAAAACACTGGATGTTATTTTTTTTTCTTCCTTCTGTTGGTAGAGTGGCTGTCAAGTCTGCGCATGCGCAGTAGGAGATGTAGCTATTAGCTTACTAGTTAGCCTTAAATATTCCGTCAACTTTTAGGCAAATTACAACACGGAGCCCCGTAGTTTAATGACCACCCTGTGGGTTATTAGACACGGATGTTTCAAAGTCACATGAGAAGCTTTTTAAACCTTTATTTATTTTTTTTAGCCATTCTTATTCAACAGCTGGCTAGTCTTTAGTGACCGTTAGTTCTCGTAGATTAGTCTGTAGCTTATAATTAGCTAACTGAATACAACTAATATATGAGGTCCAAACTTTACGTACGTGACATGACGTCAGATTCGGGTGATTAGCAGCGTGTTGGTGTGTAATGTGACCACGTAGAATATTTCTGCTTCCCGTGACAAAGAGGAGAACTGGAATTTCCCGTACATTCAAGGGGGCCGTGACAGCCTCACACCAGACCACACAGCGTGCTCTTTAACATGTTGTTTATATATTTGGAGGCAGATCACATGACATCAGAGACAAGTCACAGTCTGATATCTGTATAAAATCAGCGACAGACCTTTATTGTGATAAATATGTTTCCTTTAAATGTAATATTTAGTGGTTAGATCTGACCCAGAGAGCAGGTCGTTAACAAGCACTAAAGAAAATTGGTTGTTATCTGGAGGCGCTCCCTTACTGTTGGGATCAGCAGGTCTGCTACAGGCTGACTTTAAAGTCGTGTTTATTCTTCTTGAGGTGTAGTGTCTGTAAGTGTCATGTGTGTTTTTCCAGTTCCCAAACCCCTCGTGGAACTCCATGTGAAGCTGCTGAGGAAACTGGGCAGGTCTGTGACTACTGACCGCTGGGAAAAGTACCTGGCTAAGGTGACGCTGCTTCTCACTGCTTAGATGAAATCAAAACGTGTTAAGTTTGTGGGTGCAGGCGGAGCACGCTGACCTTTGGACCTGACTTTCTGTAGGTTTGCCAGGAGTTGAACAGTACCTGGGCATGGGAGCTGGAACAGAAGGGCTACCAGGAGATGTCCATGGAGTGCAAGTCCAGCATCCTAAAAGTACGACACACTCTTTTATTCAGTGACACACCTCCCATCTGTACAAACACTACATGTCTCCCCCTGTTTTCACACGTCGCCCCTCTTCAGTATCTCTGCGAGTGTCAGTTTGATGACAACCTGAAGTTCAAGATGGCGGTGAACGACGAGGACCCAGAGAAGATGCGTCTGCAGCCTGTAGGTCGGGACAAGCAGGGCTTGATGTACTGGCTTCAGCTGGACCAGGAGCAGAACATCCGAGTGTACACGGAGGAGCAGGACGACCTGGATGGATCCACCTGGAAGTGCATCGTCAGGTAGTGCTGTGGTCCGAGTGTGGGCGCCAGTGGCACCAGCTGTGTGCAGAGTTAAAGCAGCCTCCGCTCTCTTCTCAGGACTCGGAATGACCTGGCCGAGGCTCTGGAGCTGCTGAAGGGCCAGGTTGATCCAAACTACATCTCAGAACGGGACCAGAATCAGGCTGGATCCAGGAGCACCAGCCCTGCAGAGAAAGATGCAGGTGTGTTGGGCAAAAGAGGAGATGCATGAAAAAATCCCAGAGGCTTAAAAATGCATGCTAGAAATCATTTTAAACCGTAAGAAGACAGTTGAAGGTTTTTTTTTTCTCATCTTTGCATAATTATCTTCAAAGAAAAAGGCCGAAGCTCATTTGGGTTTAATTGGTGGGAACTTTGTATTTGTCGTGTCGTTATAGCGGACGAGAGTCTTGAAAACAGCAACCCTGAACGTTCCAAGACTGCAGAGGAAGACAGTGACGAGAAGAAGGTCGACAGAGTCACAGAAGAGAAGCCCATAAAAGAAGGTCTGTAGATCCCAGGTCCAAATCCTTTTTCATGGTTTACCTGTCTGAATCTGGGCCCTCTGCACCAAAATAGTCACCAAGAGTTTTTAAGGACCGAATCGGACAGCTGCTGCTGTTAGATTGAAAGTGTGATCTTTGGCACCCACTTATCACCTGAGCAACGAGCTTTGGGATTAAAAGGAGCTACCTGAGGCACCTGAAGGAGCCCTCCACCTGCCTCAGAGCTCTGATGTCTCCTAGCGGCACCTAACACTCTGATCTGTTTGTTTTGCAGCAGCCACACACAAGCAGCCCATCAAGCAGGAGGACACTGAAGACGAGGTGAAAGAGGAGAAGCCGGACCACAAACCGCCCGTCATCGATAACCGCGTGAGCACCATCACCACCATCATCAAGTCCGAGACGAAGGATGCCGATGCCCCAAAGAACACGGTGTCTGTCGTCATGGCACCTGGCGTGATGAAGCAGGAAGCGAACAAGGAAGAGGAAGCAGAGCGGGCGGTGGTCCGGAGCAACCAGCAGGCTAAGATACCGCTGAAGAAGAGGGAGCTGAAGCTGTCGGAGAGTTTCCATAGTAACCACCTTAACAACAGTAACAGCAGTAGTATTATAGTTTGCAACCCTTCAGTGATTCAGACCAAGGACAGTCATGGAAGAGAGGGCAAGTTACCCAACTCCTTGGTGCCGCCTGCTGGTCCGGCAGCCTCGCAGCAGCAGGCTGTGGTCACTGTGTCAAGGCAGGAGCTGACCAATGGGAGGGCCCCGCTGCTCCTGCCACACAAAGAGGGACAGAACGGCGTCATAGGTGTCATAGGTCAAGTTGGCATTGTCGGTCATGTTGGGGTCATCCGCAGCCCAGCTGAGCGTCACAGGGCCGGCGCCGCCGCCACTGAGCAGCAGGAGCAGAACGGGCCGAGTTCAGAGGAGAGAGAAGCCGGCCGGCAGTCTGTGCTGGTGAGGAAGGGGCTTCCTGAAGGAGGGACGGCACCAGCAGCCGCTGCTCCTCCTCCTCCTTCTGTAGTGACGGAGGCTCAGGCGGCTAAAACTCCACTGGCATCTTTAAACCCTGAAATTACAGAGAGAAAGGTGGATTCTGTCTGTGTTTCCTCAGCATCTCCATCTAAAGAGGAACCCAAGAGAGCAACAGCAGAAGACCAAAAGAACACGACAGAGGAGCAGTCAGAGGGAAAGGACCCCGGGCAGGGCAGTCCCCAGCAGGAGGACGATGAGGAGAGGACAGAGGCAGAAGGATTAAATAAAAGTGACCATAAAAAGACTGCAAGCACTTCAATACACCTAGAGGCAGCATCAGGCACAGTGGAGGAGCAGGACAAGGAGGAACAGGAAGAGGTCAACGGAGTGCTGGCGGCGCAGGCGAAGGAGAAGGAGGCCCGGTGTGAGTCGGAGGAGAGGCAGGTCCCCCTGGAGGAAGCCTCCTCTGAGCTGCAAAAAGAGGGAATCCGGCTGAAGATCAAGATCCCTCCTCACCGCAGGAACAAGCTGAAAGGAAAGGGGGCAAAGGAGGAGGAGAAGGAGAGAGAGCAGGAGGTGCAGGACGAAGGGAGGCTGCTGAGGAGGTCTGCCAGGATTTGTAGGTGTGTGTGTGTGAGACAAACTTTGTCCAGTGTAATCTCATCCTCATCCACTTTTAATCTGATCATAAATTCACCTCATCTTCACCTTCTTTCTTGAAGATCATCTGCTTTGCCAACCTGCAGGCCAAGCTCGAAGGCAGCCGAGAGCCAGAAGAAGAAGCCACAGAAGAAACAGGCGCTGCCGGCCAGGACGAGGGATGAAGAGGAGGAAGAGGAGGAGGAGGAGGAGGAGGAGGAAGAGGAGGAGGGTGAAGAGGAGCAGAGCTCGGCTACAAAGAAAGACAGAAAAGCTGAACCTGCTGGACAAATGAAGAAGAGAAGGGTAAACGGCCTCTACATGTTCATTCTGTTGGAACAGACACTGTTTAAAACGATTCACTCTCCTTTTCTTTTTCAGGGTAAGCGGAGGCACCGCCGGCCCCGATGGTCCAACATCAGAACAAAGAGGCGCAAACTGAACGAGGGAGGGGAGGCGGAGGACAGAGGGAGGAAACAGGGGAGGAGGACAGCGAAGCCGGCAGCGAGTCAGAGGAGGACTCCTGTAAATCAGAGGAGCTTCCCAGCGAGGACGCCTGCACTCACTGTGGCCTCCCCAACCACCCCGAACTGGTGAGTCCTCAGTCACGGTGTCCGTGGGTCACTGTTGGGAAGGAAAGCAGTATTTAAATGGCATCAATAAGAGCAGTAAGTTGCTGCACTTGGAACGAAAGCCTGATAAAGCCTCACTGTGTGCGTCACTCTGTGCGGGTCCTCAGATCCTGCTGTGCGACTCCTGCGACAGTGGATATCACACTGCGTGTCTGCGGCCGCCGCTCATGTTGATCCCGGATGGAGAGTGGTTCTGTCCACCCTGCCAACACGTAAGCTGCATGTGGACGTTATAACCCACCTCCTAAATGCTTTAATATGTATTGTTGTGCCTTCATAAGTGTTCAGTATTTTTCCTGTGCTGCTGTAAGCTACATGCTACACAAGTAGCACACAAACCATAGAAGAAGAGCTAGTAAAGACGTGTGCAGGGCTGACAGATGTGCCGTTTGTTTTTTCCCTTCAGAAGCTGCTGTGTGAGAAACTGGAGGAGCAGCTGCAGAATCTGGACAGCGCACTAAAGAAGAAAGAGCGAGCAGAGAGGAGGTAAACACACACACACACACAAAGACCGACACACAAGACTGTCAGACAAACATCAAACACCTTCCTGTCCCGGTCCTGCAGGCGGGAGCGGCTGGTGTACGTGGGGATCAGTGTGGAGAACATCATTCCTGTGAGTACATCATGATGTGTTGGCTTTTCCACCAATCAGCAGGGACGTTCCCAGACCAGTTCCCAGAACAAACCTAAACCTTGTGTTTGAATTTCACCGTACAACGTTTAAAAGTTTTGTTTTGACTTGTCTGAGGAGGGAGACGAGGAGGAAGAAGAAGAAGAAGAAGAGGAGAAATCCACAAAGAAGAAAGACCCCAAGAAGAGCAAAAATCTGGGGAGGAGATCGACCAGAACCAGGAAGCACATCAGCTACAGGTGGGTGTGGCCTGCCAGCGGAAGGGGGTGGAGACACTGTGCATATTCACTGATGAATATTCAATTTAGAGTCTGAGCTGGAAGGTGTCTGAGGTTTTTGCTGGTGCGTTGCTGCAGGTTTGATGATTTCGACGATGCCATTGATGAGGCCATCGAGGAGGACATCAGGGACCTCTGTGGAGGTGAGTGGACTGTCCGAACAGCACGGACCTGATTTTAATCTGTCGGTGAAGTGCGGCGCTCTGATAATTTGCTGCTGGAGCAGGGCGCAGCAGAAACATCCTGTCAGAGGATGGCAAAGAGAGCCAGCGGGCAATCAGAAGCCAGGCTCTCGCTGCCCGGAACAGGAAGAAGCGGCGACTCAACGACCTGGAGAGCGACAGCACGGCAGCCGAGAGCGAGGACGAGTTTATGCTCAGCAACAGGTATGGCAGTTCTCCTTCCTCTCTGACCTCTCTGCCTGCTGGCTGCTTCATTCTGTCCTCCTCTTCCTCTCACAGCTCAGAGGATGAGGAATTTGGTGCGTCCGGGGGAGATGACGATGAGGAGGATGAAGAGGAAGCCATGGGAAGCGATGTGGGCAGCTGGGACGGTGAGAGCCGCCCCAAACGGGCAATTAGAGCGATGGCCAAACACAGACCGGACAAGACCCAACGCAGGGGAAGGAAACGGCTCAGGCGGCGGCGGAAACGTTCCTCTGAGGAAGAGGAGGAAGACAGTGAGGAAGAGATGGGTGAGAGATCGGATGATTTGAACTACTACTTTGATCATTATTTGGCAGGTTATCTGAGTTGTCTCTCTCTCTCTCCTCTACAGACTCTGATCAGTTCAGTGACATGACTGACAGCGACGATGAGAAAAAGAGGCGGGGTCTGAGGCGGGGTCAGCGCCAGCAGGTCAACTACAGAGAGACGTCCGAGTCGTCGGACAACTCTGCGGCCTCTGGCAGCAGGAAGAAGGTGAAACCCCGCGGCAGACCGCGCAAGGAGCATCTGTCCAGCGACTACAGCGACGGTCAGTCACGCCAGTTTCAAATTTCGTTCTTGTTTCTGGTCAGGAAGTGAGTTTGTCTTTCCCATTAGCATCACCTTCTTCCCGAGACACAGAGGAAGAGGACTACGAAGATGAAGATGACCGAAGGAGAGCTAACAGGAGGAGAGGTGAGGACGACGACCTTCGTAGACACAGGAGAAGACAAAAGCGAAAGAGACATGAGGACGAGGATGAAGATGAAGACAGAGGGAGGCGGCTGAAGAAGAGACTGGGAAGAGGGAGGACACTCGGAGATCAAAGAGGACAGACGGAGAGGAGGAGGACATGGAGAAGATGGGCAGGGGGAAGAGGAGAGAGATGCTTTCTCAGCAGCGTCGCAAACGGCTCGCTCAGATGTTGAAGAAACGACGGCCATCGACAGAGGACGAGGATGAGACGGAGGACTCGGAGGAGTCGTCCTCTGAAGAGGATCGTCCAATCCGCAAAAGACTCAACCGCATAGACTCTGATGACGATGAAGAGGACGAGGAGGAGGAAGACGATGCAAGACAGAAGGCTAAAAAGTCTTCAGGAGGGGAGAGGAGAGCAGACATCAGAAACGACAGCGACGCTCAGGAAAAGGGGAGGGGCCAAAGCCTGTCTCCATCACATGGACATCGGACCTCCAGAGGCCTAGCGAAGCCTGGGGCTGGGAGTCCCACTGTGCCCAGGGACAGTGCAGGCAGGCAGGGCAGGCACAATGGCCCCTCACATCAAGAGGAGGAGGAAGAGGAGGAGGAGGAAGAGGAGGAGGAGGAGCAGCCAGACTCATTAGACTCTGTCCAGAGCAGCATGCAGTCGTGATGGCCGTGTGTGAATAACCATCGTTTCGTTTAGTTTTTCACCCACAGACCGGCTCAGAATCTGGATCGCCTGCCCTGCTCCTCTTCCTCACTGTTGTATTGTGGTAGAGTACTTTCCACCATCATGCATCGCCATCAGGTCGGTAACATCCAGCCGGACCAAACAGCAGGACTGGCAGCCATTTGGACACCATTTCCCAGAGTTCTCTCTGACAGTAGATTCAGCAGGAGTTCGTTTGTAGTGTAGCCTCTTCCTGAAGCACATCGTCATTCTCATAGCACTTCAAAGCTGCAGACAGGGAGGGAGTCGGTGCCGCAGCCAACGCCTCGGTCACACACACAGGAGGTTTTTAGGAGCCGGATGGACACAAGTGTTAGCTCCGCCCACTTCCTCTCTGCTGCCGGGTTCACGTTTGCTGTACATACTTTGCCTGCGCGCTGTCTCTTGTAAGATAATAGATGTTCTGTTCTCTTAGTCCTCTTGTAAAATATAGTGTTATATTTTCTATATGAAGGAGAGGAGGAGAGACGCTGCTGCGAGCGTCGATCGACCATCATCAGCTCGTTTAGTTTTGTGTGCGGCCTGTTGGCTGGTGTTGAAACGAGACGGGCGTGGAGCGCTGCTTTTAACCATTTCCTGTCCTTCAGCTTGAAGTCGTTTGGAGGAGGAACAGTTGTTTTTTTTAAATGTCTCGATTTCTCAGCTTCTGGATCACTGGTTGGACTTTTGACTGTCAAAGTGGCAGATGGACTCACGTCAGTGAAGTCGCTGCTGAGTTCAGTCCTGCTGTTCAGGCTCCACGTATCATTCCCTGTTTGATCAGACTCAGACTGTCTGCCTCTAAACCTGATTTTAGTTCCTTCAAAGTTCTTTTTTTGTTTATCTCACTTTTTAAAATTGCCCTAAATTTGTTTGAAAAGACAGCTGGGCTTAAAGATGTCAGGTGCTCCCTGTACCTCCTGTTAACACTATAACAGTCCATATGTTGGTAATATAGATTGATTCAGATGGGATTAAAGATGGAAACAATGTTTGTTTGTCAAAACCTCACAGACTTGGTATTGATTATTAACATGCTAACCGCTACATGCTAGCTTTCGGCAGCTTTTTTTGTTTCCTTTGATCTGATTGGTCGAAAATATATTTAGACGAACCTGCCCTTTACAGAAAGATGGAGAGCAGCACCATCCAGACTGATAATTGTTTGATTGGCTGAATCCGTCCGGCTCAGTCTGTTTATTTAACCACCATCAACAAACTAAACCAAGCCAGGAAACACGTGCTCAGATAGAACTGTCTCTTAGGTTTAAAGTGTTTTTATATCCGTGGGTTAAAAGAATCTTAAATGGTTGACACGAAAAAAAAAAAATGAAGGAAGAGAAACTTTAATTATTTTCTATTTTTCAACTGAATCCTTGTTGCCTGTACGAGCGTCTGATATCAGGTCAAACCTCTGTAGCTGTTTTACATGGAGCTCATTGGGTCCTTTCACTTTATCCTGTATATTCATCTTAAAGGACTTATTGTAACGGTTAGAATCACGTTTGTAAATCTAGGAAGTGTTTGCATCAATGAAACCTTCAGAAGAAGCTCACACACACACACACGCTTGTTATGGAGCGGCAGGTGGGATTTCTGGGATGATTTCAGGTACTTTCCTCTGGTGGTTCAGGTGTGGGAAACCTCTGTCTGAGTCTGATCCTGGTCAGTGTAACGCCTGTTTCAGCAGTGCGGGCGGATTAACGTGTGTTTATGCCAGCAGTCCAAACATCATTCCACGGAGCCCGGCGTGCTCACGGCAGAAAAAAAAAAAAAAATGTCTCCTTCCATTTCTCTGTTGTACTGTTACTGTAGTACTGCTGTAACATAAATGTTTTCTAAGTTATTAAAACTGACATCCAGGCATCTCCTCAAAAAACACACACACAGCGTCTGTGAGTCTTTTTTTGCGGAGAGGTGGGTCATTTTATTCCATCGTTAAACTACGGTGTCCCATGAGGGTCACAGAGGGGACACACTTTGCACTGTGATCCACACAGGAGCGCTGCCGGTGTTCTGTGTTCTACGACGTCAGCAAACCCCGAGCTGTAGCAGAAACGCTGAGGGAACATTCATCAAAGGGTTAACGAACAGGCTGACCTTCAGGGAACGTTTCCAGAGAGTTGCATAACGTTCAGCATACATTCGGCTTCAACTGATCAATGAGAAACACGGATTTTGGACCAATCATTATTTCAGGTTTTTGTTTCCTCTTTGTTGACGCTGGGAACATTTTTTGGCACATTTCACGCCCACAAATCTGAAGGAGCAGCCTCTGAACTCGGCACCAACACCGTGAACAAACCAGCAAAAAAAATATTTTAAAGGAAAAAAAAACTTTATTTGTTCTGAAGTTCAGAACAAGAACCCGAACGTACAAACACATATAGAGAGACGGGATAATGGCAGCACGCCATCTGTATCAGTAATGGCTTTAAAACGAAATACTGGCCCAGATGACATCAGCGTGTCAGTGCTGACCGACTGCTCTGAAACAATACGTACACATATTAGTATCCATAAAATCATGGGATCGTAGAAGTAAACATCCCCCATACAAATCTGTTAACCTGTAAACATGACGTCAGATAAAAGTGCACGGGCCGGCGCGTACATTCCAAACTCCTGCTGTTGGTCTGATTCATTTTTTACAGGTTAACCCTCAGAGCTCAGTGTGCAGCTGAGCTCCACATATTATATTTAACCCTTCAGGTTGTAATTATTGATTATGTAATAATAATGTATTAATGTGACCAGAGGAAACCTGAGGATCTGTAAACAGTGGTTGTCAGCTGTTTGTCATGTGACGCCTGCTGTGTGTGTTACTGCAGAGCAAACAGAGCCACAGAAACCTGCCTCAGATGCTGGTGAGCACCGAGCTGGTCACTATGGACACGGTGAGGGTACCGGGGAGGTCGTTGTCCTGGCGATCACCCTTGTCCCTCAGGTGGAGCGTCTTCTGGATCTGTCCCTGCTCCGCCGGCAGCGTCACCTGACCCAGGAAGGAGTCCACCAGGACGTTGTGGTTGTAGATCTGAGAGACACGTGGAGAGAGGAACCACTGTTCAGATGAGCCAACAACATATAACATATACAACATGGACACACACACACACCTCGATGCTGATTGGTCGGTTGGTTTTCTTCCTGTAAAAAGCCCTTTGGTGTTGAAGGCGGGGCTGCGAGTGTCTTATGGACCGGAGAGCGAACCTTCTTTCCTTCACAGTGGATGATCACATAAGGATCTGACACTAAAAACACACACACACACGGTCGTGTTAGGTACTTGCACTGATTTACCATTCAGTTCCTGGCGCTCTGCATAAAGCTGACTTCAGTTTATCGTCCTGCTGTTACTGACAGCAGGGGGAGGCAGAGCGGAAAAAACAGGGACCATTCACCTCCGTCTGAGTCTTGTCCAGCAAGCCCGTCGGCCTGCAGTACGTGGACCTGGAGTGACAAGGGAGGGATGACCACAGAGCCCAGACCAGCAGGTCTGAGGAGGCTCATGCAGAGTCAGCTCCCTGCAGCACAGAGAGAGAGAGAGAGCCCTGGTTTTGAACGCAGCCATGTCCTCATTAGCGGCAGACTCTGGTGTAAACTGCTAACAATATGTAATCACTGGTATATCAGTGCACATTAGTGCTACTTGTTCCTCCCTACTTGCAGTCAGAGGGCACGTCGGTGAAGAGGCGCAGCAGGAACTCTCCCTCCAGGCCGGGATCGAAGGTGGTGGGTATGATGACGTAGCGGCCCTCTGTGAGGTCGATGCGGCAGGAACACAGACCTGGAGTTGATGTAGATGCTGCCGCCGACCTTCTGCTGAGTCACATGCATGCGGTAAGTCCTGTTTAACTCCACCTGAGCACAGAGACACGATCAGCACACACACTGACCCGGTTATCAGGCGCACACACACACACACACACACACACACGCTGAGCGTACTCTGTGTATGTCGAAGCCGATGGCCAGATTTTCTCCTCGTCCCTCTTTCAGTCTAGCTCTGCGGTCTTTCTGCTCCAGACAGATCAGAACCTCGTCCTCCGGCTTCTTCACGTCAAACACATACTACAACACACACACATATACAGTCAGAGTCCATTCTGCCCCGGTCCTAAGACCACACTGGAATAGATGAACGACAGAAAAGACCACCTGTGGGTTGTGGAGGAAGGAGTGCTTGTTGTTGGTGCAGCCCCCTGCTCGGTCGAGGAGCGGGTCGTCGTGGCGACGCCAGGAGCCCCGCATCACGGCCTCCTCCCAGGTCTTGTGGAGACTCAGATAGGAAGTGTTGATGAGACGACACAGGATGAGGTCTGTGAAGTTGGCAATGAAGTCATCGAAGGTCATCCTGCAGAGAGAGTGAGTGAATGGTTACTGTAGGTCGCCATGTCTGCCAGCAGGTGGCAGCGTTGCCCTAAAACTCACCAGAACTCTCCATCATCCTGTACGGTGACCCCCATCCTCTCCCGCTCGCTCTACTGACTTTATTCCACTCCTCAGAGCTGCAGACAGACAGACGGACAGACGTCAGTAAGCTTAGTGACATCACCAGATCACTTACCGCTCCTCTTCCTCACCTGTCGCTCCAGGGCCCGTTCCACTCCCTCTGGCCCCAGGGGTTCCTCATGCGGATCATGGTGAGCTTGTCTGACCTGAAGAAAGCCAGCAGGCCGTGACCCAGCCTCACCTTGCGGACGTCTGTCACAGCGTAGGCGTGGCCCTTCACCAGGCCGCAGGCCAGCCGGGCCTCCATGTCCTCCGCTGTGGTTGCCTGGACGACACAGCAGGAGCAGTTAGCAGAGCTGACCCACAGTCGGCCGCTGCCTGTGTTTGTCTCCTCACCCGGATGGAGCAGCTGATGAGGCCTCCTCTGTTGTGCACCTTCAGGACTCTCTCGAACAGCTCGTTCCGTTGTCCTCATCCTCTTTGAACCCGTTCTCCGCCAGGTCCATCGGCTCCGACACGCCTCCGGTGAAATCCACCAGAGCGTCAGCGGTGTTACCTCCATCCAGAGCCTCATAGCACCCGCACATCCTCAAAAACACACGCAGGCAGTGACTCACAACAAAATGTATTTAAACAGAGTGACGAAGAGTGAAAGAAAACAACAGATGCTGAAAATCTTCTTAGACCGACTCATTTATCTGAATTAAAAATGAAAATATGCTACAAACTTCAGTGTTTGAGGTTCAGCCTCCATCAAACCTACACTGACTTATTATTATTAATAATACACTTCACCAGGAGGTGAGTTTTTTAACAAGCAGGTGAAACCAGAATCCAGTGACTTCGTGTTGCCAAACGTCAGCAGCACCTGCGTCCCCACAGGGATTCGCTTCACAGCTCGGTCATGCACAAGATGCTGGAGAATATTTGGTCCTTTAATAAGAAGCTAACAAGCACAGGTGTGTGGAGACGGCTTCCTCTGGGAGAGTTACTGAAAAGGCCACAGCAGCATCCTAACCCTAACCCTAACCAACACGATGGATCAAACCTTGTTACTCAGGGCTTCAGCAGACATTACACACGTGTCCTCACTCCCCATGGCGACTTACTTGGAGTAGGCCTTCTCCACCAGCGCGCTCCAGAACTCGTTGCTGTCGTTGGAGTGGCAGTACACCAGCTCACCGTTCACCGTGGGCAGCCGGTCGTCGATCACCACGTCCACCCACTGACCGAACCGCCAGAACCGGAAGTGGAAGATCCCAGCGTAGGACTCCGGTTTGTCTTTGTCCCACTCCTGGTCCTTCCAGTCAGGAATCACCTGGAGGGGGGAGAGAGAGCAGATGTGATCAAAGCAGCGAAGAAGAGCTTCCTGTTCTGTTTTAATTTGTTTTAACAGAAATACAGTTATTAGCATCTCCTGCATGGACCCTGGTCTTCAGTCCACTCCTCAGGTCTTCAGTCAGGTTTCAGTCAGGTCTGTGCAGGTCAGTCAGTAACCCTTTGCTCTCCTGGAGGTAGTTCTTCACTAGAAGAGACGTTTGCCTCATCTGTTGTCATGTTGGAGAGAAAACCAGGACCCAGACCCAGTCTGACTGCAGACTGCTTCAGGGTTTCTTTCAGTCTTCTCGTTTCATGATTCTTCCACCCTGACAGGATCCACAGTTCCAGACTGACTGAGTCCTCCTCACAGCATCATACTGCCTCCACCATGTCTGACTGTATGAAGCCTGTTCTTTGGGTTCTAGCCTCTCCTTTCTCTCTCCACATGAAGACAACATCTCTGTGAGCACAGAGCTCTAGTTCAGCTTCATCTGACCAAAGGACTTCAGTCTGTGTGCTCTGTCTCCAGGTGGTCTGTAGCAGACTTCAGTCTGGTTCGGAGGTGTCTTCTCTGCAGTCTGGCAGTCCATTCCTGTGCAGGACTCTAGTGACGGTCTTCTGTGACTCTTCAGGTCCAGATCTTCAGCCTCATCTCTCACTAGTTTTCTTTCCAGAACCTTCCACATGTCTCTCTTCCTGTCCCCTGATACACAGCATCGTTGATAACAGTGATTTGTGCATAAACAAAGAGGACTCTCATCAAGGGGGAATATAAAAAAGACTTTTCAAAAACATCATAGTTTCCGCTCGTTTCCCCTCAATTAACCTTCATGGTCTATAATTAACACAAACATCTGAGGATTTACAAAGTTTTTAACAAGGGAATGCCATCCATCCGTATCCTGTGTCGAAATCCCTGCTGACGGCACACCAACACTGACGTCTCACACACACACACACACACACAGAGTCCTCTGTGAAGTGAATGATATAAATAAATAAATGATCCATTGAGCCAAGACGAGCTGAGCCCTCAGGAAACTCCCAGAGTTCCCTGGCAGACGTCATCACAGCCTCCCGTTGCCTAGCACCCTCACACATCTCCCACCTGCTTAACGCCATTAAAAAAACCTTAGAGAGTGTTTTCATGTCACAGTCAGACTTTTCAAACGCTTCACACAGCGCTCTGTGACACATGAGAGGTCACAAAAACCAGCCCTGCTGTCGGAGCTCCTCCGTCATCACTTAGACTGCATCATCAGGGCTTAATGAACACAGAGAGACTTCAGGACTCTGACTGATGCCGTCACAGTGATTAGCTTTTTGTATTGATCTCATTTCCCCAACTCGCTTCCACTTTTTTCTGTGGCACGCCAATCAATGTGTCCGACCCACACTGCCCTGTGGGCAGGGGGAGGAGGAGCAGGCTGTGGACGGGAGGGACACACTGGTACACTGTGATGGAAACAGTTGGGAGGAGGGGGGGGGGGGGGGGGGGGGGGGGGAGAGGGGGAGGTACACACAGAGGGTGAGATCAGATCGGAAACTCTGCCAGAGCTCCATCCATCCATCCACCGCGTTGCATCGCAGCATCCGTCCTCACAGGCAGAGCTTCACCCAGGACTACAGCCAGACTCCCTCCAACATGCTGGTGCTGGAATTTAAAGAGGACAGGGCGCTGACAGAGGTGAGCCTTCACAACTTCTCTCCCTCAGACACAACACTAAGTCACTGAAAGTCAGTCTGAAGAATTGAACCTGTTGTTTTTGTGCACGTCAGGACAAAAAAGATTCTTTCCAAGTTTGCACCAGTTCCAGTTTTTGTTGAAGCATCATGACTCCTCTGTAGGACTCTTACTCTCCATCTGCATACATATATTTACGTGTTTTTGCCTGTTGTCATGGATACATCAGACCAATTCCTACTCTGCGGTGAGACTGCTGCTTTCGATGTCCCTGATGTAAAAATCAATAGTCTGCACATCAGAAGAGTCAGCTGATCGCGGTGTGAGATCAGCTGAGGTCACAACGCACACGACTCCGTGCAGGAATGTTAGCACAGAGATGCACTATATATAGATTCTCATAGTTCCTCTGGTTTTATGGAGACAAGAAAAACCTCGCTGCGTTTCCTCTTTGGTGCTTTGTGGATCTGTTCTCTTCAGGGTTCCCGGCTCCAGCTGCCCACTTTAACAGCGTCCCTCTCTCTCTCTTCCTCCCTCTGCAGATGATGCGTCTTCGCGTCTCCTCGTTGCAGCGGAACCGGGCAGAAGCGTCAGGACGGCGAGCGTCTTCTTCTCCCTCATGAAGCCGTGTATCGGCTGGACTTCTCCGTTCAGGACCTGAACTTCTCCCGCTGGTACTTCTCGCTCTCTGGCCACGGTCGCGTCACCATCACCGGCATTTCGCAGCACTGGACCCCCGACCTCACCAACCTGATGACCCGTCAGCTGCTGGAGCCCATCGGGACATTCTGGCGGAACGCGGAGGACGCGGAGGACTCGCCGCTGAAGTGTCTAGAGGCAGACATGCAGGAGTTCGGAGAGCGGATCGCTGAGCTGGCCAAGGTCAGGAAGGTCATGTACTTCCTGTTTGCCTTCAAGGATGGAGCAGAGGCGGCGAACCTGAGCTGCTCGGTGGAGTTCAGCGCAGAGAAGTGACCTCCTGTTCGATCACTGAGCAACGCTGTGTTCCGTCTTTGACCTCTAACACATTAAACACTCGCCTTCATTCACACATTGACCTGTTATTGTTTAGTAACACAACCTTTTTTTTTTTACTTCACACACAACACTCAGAACCACAGCAGGATGTAAACAAAGTATTTTCACAATAAAGGCCTAATTTGTAGAAAAAACTGGGATGATAAAATTACACTGACTGGACTTTATTCACACATTTCTAAAAGATCAAATATTTGAACATTAAATAGATCATTTTGTTTATTTGATGATAATTGATTTGTACCTGGTAGCTGATCAAATATTTTATGAAATCATTGAAAAACATTTGCATATAATGTAGTGTGTAAATAAAGCTCCTGATTGGCTGCATATTGTGACGGTCTCTGTAAAGACGGACGTTTTATTTTAGTTTTGCCGTTTGTTGTTTTTGAATCCTTTGGCAGCGACAGCACAGAATGGAATATCAAATATTCACATTGCTGACCTGACAGACAGAGATCGATGGACGGACCTCTATTAAAAAATCCACTGAAAACTGCTCGTGTTCTCATTGGTGCTGATTATTATTGGACCGGAAGGACGAGGGTTAGTGAGGCGGGGGGGGGGGGGGGGGACATGTTTAGGGATTTGTGAGTTAATTATTCCCGAGGAGAAAATAAACGAGTGAGTAAAAACAGACAGGAGGAAGCAAAACAAACGTTTCCATGGAGATTAAAACATAATAATAACACGATTAACTCGGCTCGGGCATGATAGTTCAGCAAGTAGAGCTCATTCCAAACACGGACTTTAGAGTAGAAGCAAACAAGGTTGATTAGATTTAATCATCTTAAACTGACAGCACTTCATTTTCTGTGTAAACTTTGTGTGTGGGATCATAACAATGCTGCATTTCTCTCCCTGAGAGTCAGAACCAGGATCCGAGGATTAAATTCCCGGTGGTGAGGGATTAAAAATCCCATTCTTACTCTTAAAGAACAAAAATGCTTTCATGACAGCTGTGAAACACACACCTGAGGTTCAGCGGATATTTGTTTTTGGACACTTGAAGTGTGTCAAGACAACAAGCTGCTCCACAGAGGGAACGCTGCCTAAAACAGACCCGAGTTAACGGAAAAGTGAGAGCTGCTGAGGAACAGAGTGCGCGAGGCAACGATGGAAAAAAGAAACACAGAGGAAGGACACAATGCACAAGGGCAGGACACACACACACAGACACACACACACAGAGGACGGTGATAGTACAGCGTTTGTATCCGACAGGAAGTGAGACTCACAGGTTGAATATTAGAAGGACGGCGTTTGTTTTATAAAAATATCTTTAAACAAACCACAGCATGAAACTACATGCATCCATATGTTTGGTATGAAAAGCGAAGGTTTGTGATCACACATGCAGAATCACTGAACAGTCAAGTTACAGCAGTGCACTGGCGCCACCTGGTGGATAACTGGAGTGTTTACACTGCTCCGTGTGCTTGTAACAAACCAGATGTTTTTGTCAAGCAGTTGTGACATAAGGACTGAAGGATGGAACGTCCACTCCTCCACTCTGTTAGGGTCAACTCCGTGATGAAGACAAAAGTTTACAGCCAGCTGTGCTCCTGAGCTCTGATCGTCCACATCGACGAGCGTCTGAGGAAAACGTGTTTTTGTGGAGATCTTGAATGAAAAGCTGAACACACAGTAATCTATAAGAAAATCCCTGAGATTATACAACCTCAGCAAAAACACACCCCGTCACACAAAACTGACAAAGATCTGCACACACATCCACACCCATTAGTGTGTGTGTGTATACATGTGCGCACACACACAGTGTGTATTCCACCTGCCCTGTTGGCCGAGGATGGAACAAAGGGCTCCTGATGGTCAGAGCAGCATCCTGCTCACTGTTCTCAGTGTGTGTGTTTTTACACATAAGTAAACAAACACACCCTGCTGCAAACCAGTAGATACAATATTGATTAATTATTATATTCTTGTGGTCAGTGGGGCTCTGGGCGTGTAATGAAGCCATTACAGTAGCTTCTATAAACTCTTTCCATCTGATTTTTAAACCCCCCTTCTGTGTCAGTGGATCTTGTTTCATTATTTATTGGTTCTGGTCGTAGGCCTGCTGTGATCACCTGTCACTGTTCAGAGAGCTGTGCTGTATTTATACTGTGCACAGATATATTCGCCACATCGGCTGAAACTCTGCGCCCCTTCTTTGGCTCACCTTCTGCCACAGAGTTTCTCTGGAAGCCAGACTGGAGCAGGCGGCGACAAACCAGCAGTTTCCCAGCTGGCCTTGGTGCAGGTCGTGGGCGCTGATGCCGTCCACGAACAGATGAGGGTCGCTGCATAACTCCTGTCATGATAAAGAGACAGTGACGGATCATCATCAGTGTTTTCAGGTAATCAACATGAAGCTCTGGCATCTCTCTGGCAGGACGTGGCCAGGTGTGGATCGATGTGAAGCAGGGCGTAGGCCTGAGCGCTCGGTCAGCCATGAGGAGGTAAATAAAGGGTGAACACACACTCTCTGATTAAGTAGCGCCGGGCGTTCAAACAAACCACAAACCTCATACGCTCGTATGAGAGGCCGACGGACGGGACGGCGGCCAAATGATAGAGCGGGGATAAACCAGCAGCACACGCCCAGCAGGTCCACACCACCTGAAGAACGCTTCATGTCACTGCGTTTAAACAACGTCAATACATGAAGTGAAGCTGTACCTGAAGAAGCCTTCAGACCACAGACAGTCAGAAAGAAATCCAGAGATTATCTGATTTTAAACACATCCCCTCACTGTGAGAGAATCCTTAAAATTAGCAGCTACTATTTAAAGAAACGGGCTGTATCTGCTCACATGTACAGAAATGGAGCCTTAAATGTACTCATGCTACCACAGAAACCACAAGAAGAGACAGAGTGTGGAAACATGCAGGGCGGGTCCTTCTCAAGAACGTACAGGCAGCTCTGCAGTAAAGAAACACACTGTATGGAAAAAAAAACAGATGATAACGTCGTCTGACACACAGACTTCAGGCTGGAGGCTCATCCACCCTGCTCTCATTTCCCCTTCAGCAGCTTTACGTTTGTTAAAACCACCCTCCAGCTCCTCATTTAATCTATGTGATAGATTATCTGAGATATTCTGCATATTACAGGTCTGACTGTAGAATTAAAGATGATTTGTGCTTTGCAGACCCTGTCAGAGACTCAGAGACATGTGTCATGTCCTCCATGCATGTGTCCACTTTCTGCAGTTCATACAGTCACCTTAAAATCAGGTCGATCACAAGCAAATGTTTGGGTTGTGTAAACACGTTTTGCAACGATGAGTCAGGGCGGTGTGTGAGAGGTTGACACACACACACACACACACCTTGATGACAGATGAATACAGGCGGAGTGCCGTAAACATCCTAATTACACTTTACTGCCGCTTCATGCATCATCAGCAAACAGAACCGGACATAAAGCGGGCCGGGTTTGACCAGGATGAGGACCATTAGTCTGACGGTGGCCTGACAGGTGTGGCTGCTTTGTGTCTGCTGTGTGGGACCAGTGCTGCTGAGATCGGGAGGTGGAACAGATCTTTAAAAAGATGCTCTGAACCCGTTCGGCTCGTCATCAGGAAACATCCTCATGGAGTCTCTCACACCAACGACGTGACATTTAATGCTGTGGATACATTTTAACAGACCTGCAGCGTGCACTGACGCTAAACGATCCGCACGTCCGGTCTGTTGGTGTCGTGTCGTTGAGTGAACGGTTGGATCGGTGCCGTTTTAAACTCGTATTTATGATGCGTTCATGCTGCGAAGAGAAAGTAACGGAAATGTTCCCCGCTCTCTCCTACAAATCAATGATATTGATCGGCTGGAGTGCTTTAAGTTTCCTCTTTAATTATTTAGCCAATAGCATCAATGATTGACAGTAAAGTGGATAAGACTTCAGGCGGTGTGTTTTATAACGGAGACAGAGAGGAGAAAAATCATGTCACACCAAGAACAGGAGAAGAAGGAGAAGGAGGAGAAGAGTGTGTGTTGGGGCTGAGACGGTTAACAACTGAGATTCCATGAGTTCTCTGCCTCTTCAGTCTGCGTACACTCTCCTTACTTCACATTCAGACGGGTCTCATGACCACGGCCCCCACTTCCACCTACTGTTCTTTGAATCAGCTGATCAGCTGACTGAGCAGCAGCAGCTTCGCCTCTAAACGTCATTAAACAATCTCTGCAGTGGGACTGCACACCGGGAGACAGAATAAAAGACATTTCTGAACCTTGCTCACCTTGGGTCGCTTCCAGGTGACCCTGCCGATGTGGTTCCTCTGGTAGAACAGAGACTGGTCAGAGGCAGGAAACAGGGGGTCCTCAAACAGACGGCCGTTCTGCTGGCACTGCCTCCTCAGAGCAGAGAACGACTGGCCCTCGTATGGAACCACCATCCTCCTGCAGACAGGAAGACAATGAGGCATCACATCACCTCCGAAACACAGACACACAGAGGAGAAGGCACGGCTCCTTTTTCAGCATGCTTATCATTGTCAGTGCAGTCATTCAGTCTTCAAGGCCAGAGACTCTGCAGTCTCAGCCCAGAAGCAGAACTGTGGTGTGGATAAGGACCAGCAACAAGGATACACTCTATAAAACTCTATTAAAACACCACACACACAAAGTATTTAAACCAACACTACAAAAACTCTCCCACCGGTCCAGGAAGACAAACACAAACTCCGGCAGCCATGTTTGAATGTGGATCACCAGCAAAGTAAACACATGATGAAAGACCCATGGCTCTGTGTGTGTGTGTGTGTGTGTGTGTGTGTGTGTGTGTGTGTGTGTTGTATGCAGCCTGATCTGATGAGTGAAGTCCTAACAGTAGCTTCCTGTCAGTCTAATAAAGAAAGACTGACAAAAAGAGGAAGTGTTTGTTTGTGTGTGTGTGTGTGTGTGTGTGTAACACTGTTACAGTCTGTAACACTGTGAGGACCTCTCCGTCAGGTTACACCCATGAGGAAGCGGGTAGAACTAGTGGATCCAAGATTATCTCCCAACAATGACCAGGTCTGGTTACCATGGAGACGGTTCACAGTTATTCTATCAGTGTCACTTAACGACAATAAACAGAGATGATACTGAACAGAGCCGAGCAAGGGAGGGTCAGGGCGTGTGTGTGTGTGAGAGTGTGTGTGTGTGTGTGCTGGAGCTAATCAAAGAACAAATCACTACAAAGAAATGCACACGAGGCTCCGAGCTGCAGAAGCCGAGCCGAGCGTCTTCGTGCAGACAGCATGGCTGAGAACTGACTCATCACATGGGAGGAGGAGGACAGTGTGCGTTTGTGATCACATGGTAAACAGCCATTTTAATGGGTGGAGAACAACAACAGCCTGCGGGTCAGTCAGGACGCTTTTACCTGGTTCAACATTAAGGGTTAAATCCCAGTGTGATGTCAGTGGTATTTAGACATCTGTGTAATATTACAACAAAACAGCAAATAATTCGTTAATTTCTGACATAAAGGTTTGTTGTTCAGACTCCGCCCACACACCACGGATCACCTGCACACAGCGGGCAAATCAAACGCTGCTGTTGAAACACCAGTTAACTCGGACTCACGCTGATACAAGGTCACATTCGGTTACACTGGTCTTCG
Source organism: Parambassis ranga (assembly GCF_900634625.1). Lineage (NCBI taxonomy): Eukaryota > Metazoa > Chordata > Actinopteri > Ambassidae > Parambassis > Parambassis ranga. Next base: position 22,229,125 of record NC_041033.1, read on the forward strand.
TTAGCGTTGGTGGACTCCGGTGCTGAAGGATAAAAATGTCGTTTCTCAGGCTGCTGCTCGCCTGAGGGTCTGCACCGCCCCGTGAGCGCCGTTTACAACTGTTTTCACTGTGACAGCACACAGCGGTGAACTCAGAAGTGAAACTCAGCCTCAAACATGGAAGAACTGATAAAGATCCACTGATGCAGACTTGAATGACAGACTGCATGACTGGATATTTATAATCTCAGAGTATTGACCTGATGCTGAAGAAGTGCTGAAACCTGATCCTCCCTCACATATCTACAAATCAGGAGTAAATCGAATCGAGATAAACAGGTCGAGAGTTGCACTGAACTCAAGAATCCAGCAATTAATAAAGTTTAACCCATGAAATAAGAAACTCATAGAGTCAGTGACATGAGATTCTGACGTAATTCAACAAAATATCTGGTTCCACTTTGCTCAGGATTTATCTGACGTGTATCAATCAGATGATGATCAATAAGAATAATCAAGTGATCAAGTGTTGATGAACCTGAAACAGTTATTTTCTGTGGGTGTGTACGTTTTTAACGCTGATCAATGTCTGATCACTGACCAAACCGATCAGTTGCTGTAATGATTACCTGATCGATGAAGGACCAGAACAAAAACATGAGCGTGTCAGTGGAACAGCTTCAGGACGTCACCTGTTCACCTCGGCTCACTTTGACTCCTCTTACATATGAGTCCTGCTTCCTCAGTTATCTGCACACACACACACACAGACACACACACACACACACACACACAGACACACACACACACACACCGCAGGAATACCAGCCAAACATGGGCGTGGTTTAACGTGGGCACCAACAGATATGGGACAGATGAACAACAACAACAGCCCAGATCTGAGGATGAAACATCTCAAAGTGGGATTTTAAGGGTTGTGAAGCACAAACAGAACATCTGCACAGACCTGTGGTTTGACTAATGATCTTATTCTGTTCAAACTTTAACCGATGTGCAGCTTTTTAACAAAAAACACCCGCAGCAACACAACAAAATCACACAGGAAGTCAGTAAGGTTCGCCTTCAAAATAAAACTGTGTAGAGTGCAGTGTGTATACGTTTGTATTTTAGATAACTGATGGAATAATATGTTATATATGTTATATGTTAACACAGCAAACATAACAGTTGCTAAACTTTGCTAGCTAGCTGTCCCTGTGCTACACTACATGAGGCCATATGGATGGATTAGCTGGACAAGCTTCAGCTAGCAAGCTAATGATATTAGCATTGAGGACAGCTTCAATAATTTGGATGAATTAGTGCAGATATTCACTGAGGTCTGCTGCATTAAACAGATAACAGCAGTTGTTTCTGATCCAAAGAACCTGTTAAAGATCTTAGTGAATCACCAACTAGTAATAATTAATCACTTTTATTTCGGCGGAGGCTACCGGAAGTCAGCTTGTTAACGGGCGCTAGCTTAAAACAAAGTTTAACTTTAGGAGAAGTTTTCTACATTTGTTTAATGGCGAGAAAATACAAACTGTGAGCTAAAGCTGTCCATAAAACGCCACTTTCCCCCTGATATATTCTGGACTAACGTCTTTCAGAACGTAACGACACCAACGGTTGAAGTTAAAGTGAAGTTAATTGAGTAGAATTACATTTATTTCTGTCCTTTAAAACACAAACTATTAATCACACAGAGGAGATTTCCCTGCTGAGTTCACTTTAATGACACTTTACCTGGAAATGTGTCCGCTCCTCTATCGTCGGGGCTCCGTGGATGCTCCACGCCGCGGCTCCGTCTCTTCTCCCGGGAGTTTCTGTGCGTTTCCCCCGCTGCTGCTGAGGGCTGTGCATGGTGCCTTCAAGTACCGCACGGACAAACTAGTGTCAAGGCATTTGAACCCTTATCGTCTCAGGGCTGAATCGTTAATACTCAGTATGGGTCACAGTTAAAAATGTTAACATAAACACTATTTTATAATGATGTATTTATCTTTATTTTTCAACAGTATCAGGACGACTCACACCCTGTCACTGTGTTTTCCACGGAGCACCTGAACTCTCCAAAGCTCTCAATTAAATGCAATTAAACCGCGAAAACAAATAATAAACATTAGATTAGATGTTATTATAATGCTGGTGCTGTTGTTGTAGATAATATGTCATGAAAAATAGGTTGTACAAGTAAAAACAGAAGCAAATAAATAATGAAGCTTCAATAAAATAATTTGTCAATAGGCAAGTAATTAAGATTATTAAGAAACCTTTAACAGTCCCACAATGGGGAAATTAGAAATAAGGTTTTGCTGCAGTTACATTGTTGGATTGTGTTTTAGCTGTTTCACTAAATAAACAAAGGAAATTCATTCCAGAGAAGCAGAACAGGTTTGGTTGGAAGGAATCTGTTCTAACATGATGGGAGGTTCCTCTGGGCTTTGTTTATGTAACACTGACCTCTGCTGGAAGCTGCTGTAACAACAGAACAACATCTGGTAAGAATTCACCTCATCTGCCAGTCAGTAGCAAGACTGTCAAACAACACACATGTCTCTGTGAACTGCAGCACACGGCAAAATTAGGCTGAGATAAGCTAAGCTAATTAATGTAATGATTGATGATCTGTTAACGACAGCGGCTTCAACCTTATTCTTCACTTCACAAGTTAAGAGAAAGCAGGCGTGATGTTATTAATCTTTAACATCATCACAGGAGCGGACATCCACGGCGTCATGTGAGGATCTGCACTTTACACTCTGCTGGAGGAGACGGTGACACCGACACCACGACATGAGCTCACACACCAGAGGACGACAGCTGTGCTCAGAGGAACAAGGTAAACAACATGACTGACGTTTAAAAATTCAGATACGTACTGAGACACCGATCAATACTTCCATCAGGGTCTGGTTGTCATGTGATTTGCTCAGGTGCTGATCCTGATGAGGAAAACTGTGTTTAAAGTTCTTTCAAAGATGTTTTAACAGCTTCTTTAAAGTTCATTCATTCATTTTTTTTGGCAGCTGAAATGAGGTAATCAATGCACCTGATGGGCTTTTAAAGCTTCGCTCTCTCAGTTCCCGTTCTTCTTCTCCTCTCGCCTGTCGGAACACTCAGATTCAGATTTAGCAGCTAAGCGGTGTTTTCATGTTTGCTGCAGTCTCGTGCTGTTTACAGCTCCACCGCCTGACTCTCCTCTGCAGGTTTACGATGTTAACCAGGTGGTTAACCTTCACTGCGTTTCTGGCCGGCTCAGCCAGTCACGGAGGAGCAGCTCTGACTCCTGCACCCGCCTGCAGGGTCAAAGGTCATCCAGAGGCAGAGCTGACTTTACACTGTGGAGACGGGCGGAGGGCAGGTCAGACGGCACTTAGATCATCAAATTCTACATAAATAAATTTAGTATAAATAAAAATGTTGGACAGACTGACACCTCCGTGTGAATCTTCCTCCTCCTGCTCCTTCCTTTACCCTCCTTGTTCTTCTTCTTCTTCTCCTCTTCCTCTTGTTCCTCTTCTGAGGTATTCACTCAGTTGCAATCTGCCACCACACCACTAGATGTCACTGAATTCTACAGCCTGGTCCTTTTGTACTGTTTCCTCCTTCTGTGTGGTGCAGGTGCGGTTCAGTTCTGGCACACCCCCTTTGGAGACCTCCAGTCTCCTGGTCTCCACAGTGAGCTGGACCCTGTCTTTATGCAGCATGATGGGAGCCTGGTGATCCCCAACACCAGCAGCCTGCACAGCGGCCTGTACTACTGCCTCCTGCAGCACACAGAGGGAACTACACTGTGGCCCTACAAGCTCCATGTTGGTCCCAGGGTTCTGGACCAGCGGCAGGGCAGCAGCTGTGCTGTGCTCAGGGTCCGGAGGGATGCTGGGTCAGAGGGGAACACACAGGCAGGTCTTCCAGACGGGCAGTTTGCTGGAGCTGTGGCAGCATCAGTGGTCCTCACGTTTGTGGTGGGCTTCAGTGTCGGGGCTCTGGCCAGGTCTCATGTTCTCAGGTGAGGTCAGGGGACTTCAGAGCGCAACTTTCCAAAACGTGTGAGCTGCACTTAAAAAAATCCCTCCTCTGTTTCATCTTAGGTGTTTAGCAGCAGTCACTACAAGACTAAAATCACCACGGCAACGGCACAACCAGCCTGACGAACCGGACCACGGGTCTGAGGTCGTCATGAGAACCCTCCCACCCATGTGTGACAACCAGGCCTTCGAGATAGAACAGGTGACGCCTGATGATGAGGACTCTGCAGTCTGCGCCATGGAAACGACCATGTCGTCAACAACCCCGTCTCCACCTGCCAAACCTCAGAGAAGCTTCCGACGTGGACGGGCGGGGCAGCAGGAAGCCAGGGTCTACCTGGAGGGATGTGGCTCTGTGGAAAAGGAGGAGGAACAGGAGGAAGGAGGAAGAGTAGAGGAAAAGAATGAAGGCTGTGACGAGGAGGAGGGAGAGTTCAGTGGTTTCTATCCGTCAGAAGATGGAGGGAGTAAGACTGAAACAGACGAGGAGAAGGGCAGCGAGGACACAGAGGAGAAGATGGAGGAAGAGGATGAGAATGAGGAAGAAAAGGATGAGGGTGAGGCAGCTGGTGAGGAGAACCAAGGTCACACCTGCAGAGAATCTGAGCAGTGGTCGGACTCAGCTGATGATGACGGGGACCATCAGAACCAGGCGGGCGAGCTGGAAAGCAGCATCACAGAAGCACCACCACCATCCGCCCCCTGCACCACCCGCCGCAGCCGCGTCATTCGCCTGTACCAGTACGACGAGGACGGCCAGCGCTACCGCCACCTTCCTGACCCCGCCCCTGATGAACCAGGTCCCGCCCCACGCCTCAAACAGCGCTCCCGCTCTCTCACCCGCCTCAGCGCCATCATGGCTGCAGCTTCAGGGTCGCCACTAGAGAGCAGGGAGGCCAGGGAGGAAGAGAAGGACTTCAACATGCAGATGTAATGGAGCTGCTGCTCGCTTGTTTTCTTCCATTCAGCTCTGTGCAGTGTTCCTGCAGGTAGAAACATTCATTCAGAAGCAGCTTGTCGTACTTTAACTTTCTTTTATTACTGTTAAAACATCTATAAACAAGTCACAAAAATGGGAAAATAATTAAGAAAACATAAATCCCCAGCTTTTCTTTCAGTTCAGTTTTTTTAAAGAACTCTTCCTCCATATTTTCTCCTATAAAAGTCTACTGGTGAGACAAACGCCTCCTGACAGCAGCTGGCTGAGGAGCACGGAGACGACAGCGCCCTCTGATGGGATGATTCTGCAGTCCGTGTGTATGTTTTATGGGGTTTTTTTTCTTTCTTCTTGATAAAATGAGTTTGCTTTCCGGGGTGTGTGCGTTGTGCGTTTTCTCCGTCGTTCTCCCCTTTTGGTGTCGCCTGCTATGATAATGACCGAGTTTTCCGCCATTCCACGAACTCGTCTAGCAGCACTGGCCCTGCAGACAAAGACCAGAGAGAATACATTCACCGCAGTCCTGCAGGTTTTGCCCTTTGTTCTGTGAAATCTCGCCGCATGAAGGTTTGGTTATTTGTTACAAAAACTCGACATGAACACATAACACAAAATGAACAACAGCCCATGAATGCAGCATAACATACATGCAGATCAGGGTTCACTGCAATAAGAACACCTGACCCTCCACAGAAACAGCTCGGCCATGGCTACAAACGGAGGGAACGGTGCAGTTTAGCACAAAGGTCACCAGGTCTCTAATACCCCGTTCACACTGGGGAAAAAAATGTGGCTTAAGCAGGATTCAGCCGCATCCTGATCAATCCAGATGTGTTTTTTTCCGAGTGTGAACACCTTGAATCCGGCTGTATCCAGTTTGATTTCAATCGGCTCAAATGTGGCTCAGGTGTGAACACAAATGTGGCGAGCGAATCCGCCTAGCGACATGCTACTTCCGGTTAGCGACATGCTACTTCCGGTTCGCGACATGCTACTTCCGGTTCACGGGGCGCGACACGGGACAAAAAACCGCATGACGCATGTGCACACACGGTCCTACCGTGAACGGACTCTGCGTGAACGGTCTCTGTATATTACGAGGCGCCACCTAGTGGTTAGGAGGTCAGCAAACATGCTGGATGAAGCCGGATTGAGTGCGGACACAAGTGTGTGCAAGCCAGATTTGAAAATAGGTGTGAACGCATCCAGCTTAAAGGCTGTCTGGGCTCAATCCTACTCTAGCTGGAATGACTTTTTTGTGGCTTAAGCAGGATTTGGCCGCATCCAGATCAATCCAGATGTGTTTTTTTCCGAGTGTGAACACCTCCAATCCGGCTGAATCCAGTTTGATTTCAAGCCGGCTAGATCCACCCTTGAGAGGTGGATCACCCTCGAGAGGTGGATCTAGCCGGATTGGCTCAAATGTGGCTCAGGTGTGAACGCAAATCCAGCTAGCCACATTATTAGCCATATTACGAGGCGCCACCTAGTGGTTTGGAGAACAGCAAACACGCTGGATGAAGCCGGATTGAGTGCGGACACAACTGTGTGCTAGCCAGATTTGAAAATAGGTCTGAACGCATCCAGCTTAAAGGCTGGATTCTGGATCTGATTCAATCCTACTCTAGCTGGAATGACTTTCTCCAGTGTGAACGGGGCCTAACAGTCCTGCTGAGTTAGTGTTGTACTCACAGGCTCCGTCTTCATCATAGTTACTGAGGTCTGTGCTAATGGTCCTGCTGAACTCCAGAACACTGTACCACTGGTCCTTGTTCATTCCCTTGTACTTGGACTGCTGCAGAGACAGTGAGGAAGAGGATGGTGAGGAGCCTTCTCTCTGTGCTGCTGCCGCTTATTCCTCAAATTAAAAAAAAAGACCTTTTACCTCCAGGAACTGGTGGAAGACAGGGAACAGGGGCCACGTCCTCCCCAGCAGCAGAGCCAGCATGGTTTTAGCCGTGTCCATGTCCAGACTCCTCTGGTCAGTGTCCTGACAAGACAAACAAGCTCATTTCTGCACAGCCTGCACAGGTAAACCTCTGGAGATCAGCTGACTGACAGCAGCACACTCACTCTGGCAAAGTCGAAGGCGTATCTGTAGATGTTTTTAAAGACTACGGTGTCGTTGAGTTCACCGCGCAGATAATCCAGCTTGCTCTGTAACCGCTCTGTGCAGTCACATCTGCACGCAGAGAAAACGCGACGTTTATGGTCCGTGTGACTTTTTAACAGTGACGGATGTAAAGATGAAACGCTGCCTTACTGTAATAACGTCATCCCTCTGAGCCACTCGTCTTTAGTGAAGAACCCCATGTTCACTGCTTCTAGATGCCAGGCTAAGACTAGCATGATAATCTGCAACAAAGACGGGAAAAAAAAACAAATCAACAACACATGGTGCAGCCTACACTGAAATTTACTGCATGGCAGCACCAGATGTTTACTCCAGGCTCCACAGATGAGAGGAGTACGTTTTTAAAACTGTCCCTTCCAGGACGTGGTCTAAACCGGCCTGTGCTTCATGCACCGCAGTGGTTAAATGGGACAGTCTGGCCTGTGGACATCCTTCCTGTTTATCACAACACGCCGGAGGATGCGACTCCTCAGAACCAGGCAGACTCACGTTCTCTGGTTCCACGCCGATGTCTTCGCAGAACTTCTCCATGGCCTCGGGGCCGACCACCTTGTCAGGGCCGGCGTACTCGTGGAACCACGCCAGGCACTTCTTAGAGGAGAACGGCTTCTCTGCGTTGATGGGCCTCGCGCTGCGGATCGCAGGCCGAGTGAAACTGTGACAGAACAAAAGATTCAGCGTCGACCTCTCACTGATGTCATGAGCACGGTCAGGGGAGCTTTATCAGAGGACAGGGTCAGCGGTTCAGTCGGACCTTGTTTAAACTGAGAATAAAACTGATAATAACCAACAGTAAATCTTGAATGTCATTTGTGCGCCTTTATCTAAACTTTGTGTTTGTGTTAGTGTGTTAGTGTACAGTGGATCTGTGTTACACTGGCTGAACCCTTCAGATCACTGAGGATACAGGGGGCATCCCTCCTGTGTGCCGAGGCAGCTCTGATCAGGAGGACAAGAACAGTATGTGCTGAATGCAGTCATCCTGACGTAGTAGCACAACACACCCAAAAGGATGCTTGGACTGCGTTCATCCTCGCAGTCCCACAGCGACATTAACACCAGAGCTCCTCTGCACACACCGAAGAGGAAAACGAGAAGGCCGAGGGGTTCACTGTGCTGCTGCCAGCTGAAAGAGAACCCTGCCAGTCCTTTTTCAGGATACTGCGCACTTCAACCAGCGGCCAGCCTTCCCAGCAAAGAGCCTCTAACTCACCCACAGTTCATTAAAGCGACGCCACACAAAACCAGCAGATTTACCTTGTAATTTTATTCCTGTGCTCATGGTCATCTGAATCAGGTAGCTTCCTCTTCTTCTTCACAGGCATTACTGCACCTTTATTGGCCTTCACTAGCTGGGCTACACACAGAGAAAGACAAGGAGTGAGACATCCTGATCTCCCCCCTCTGTCCCATCTACACTAAGAGAGCCCCTGTAATCTTACCTGTATACCTCTGACTGCCTTGTCCATTCAAATCTGAGAGATGCTAGAAAGAAATCAAAACATGAGTAAAACATGTCTGCTGTCTCTGTACACGATGGAGGCTTCGCCTGCTGATAATAACTGCTTACATGCTTGTCCAGTGTTTCTGATAGCGTAGTGACGTCTAGCAGACTGCTCAGGTTGTTCCTGTGAGTACAAACAAAAACAAAAGTATTCAACGAAAAGATTTCAGAGATTGGAAGGCGACACCGTGAGATTACTTAACTTGGCCTGTTGCACTGCATCTGTAGGTGCAGGACTGTTACTGTTGAAGCAGTGCTCCCAGTTTCTCTATGGCTACGTTCAGACCGCAGGTCTTAATGCTCAACTCGGATTTTTTGGCGTTTACAAAATAATATGCGACTGCTGCCACTCCCCTGTGTGAACGGACTGCGGCCCTGAAGTGACCCATAAGCGCAGAAGAGGACACGACGTCACACAATGTGTGCTTGTGTGGCTTTGTTTGTGTTAATGTTAAATATCAAGAAGATCGCTGAGAAGGAAGACAGCAGTCGCTGCAACGACTGTGCAGAGATGTGTGTGGGTGCGGAGTGGTGGGATAGACGAGAACCTTTGAATACATCTGCGAGCGTCTTCCTGTATCACTTTCACAGCAAGACAGTCGACATCTCCCTCATCTGTGAGCGAGCACAGTGGAGTTGGGCTCTACTTCCTGGCAACAGGTGCTAATAACACCGCTTGTCTGCCCGCTCCTGTGTCGCAGAATTGTCACGGTTGTCGCCTTTCACTGACGCAAAAGTCGGATATGTGCCGCATTGCCGTTCAGACTGAGGTCGCATTGCAAAAAAATGGGATTTGGGTCACTTTAGCCTGCAGTCTGAACGCAGCCTTAGACACACTGCTTCACACATTCACACATTCTGCTTCTTATAAACAGCGTTTTCAGGTAGCTATTGACTTTGTTAATTGTTATTTAGCAGTCATATATATTACTGCTTATTAAAATACACACTACGTCATAAGAGACGTCCATTTCTGTGCATTAAGGTTAACGCATCGTCTCAGAGGACCTTCGTAAACCAGCACAAACCTTGATGGGGGATCATAAATGAGCCTCATCATGTCTTTAAATGTAGAACAACATGTAGATGTGACCACCCTCCACTGTCTGATGAACTAATAATGGTTTAAATGGTCAAACTACATGGTTCATTTGTCTTTGTTGCCATTGTTGGCGCACAGACAAACGATGGAGCGTTGATTTACTTCTGTGCAGTAATCACTGTGGCCACTGACAGAATGTTTACGTTAAATAAACGGTGGAATATCAGCCTAATATCACGCTGTGTAAGGCAACTCCGAGCTGGACACTGGATCAGGTTGAGTGTACTTGTCCTTTCTAGCAGCTCAGTCAGAAGTATGACTCATTAATTCCATAAATGTCAGCGTTTTAATCGTTTGAGTGATGCTGCAACTGTTTTCATACAGTAAGAGTTTAAATATAAAGTCTCTCTGCTCTGTAGCAACGAGACAATCTGATTTATTTTTCTCTTTCGTGTCCACCCTTGTTCTTTGCTGAGAACTATTCAACAGACATCACACAGGAAACCGAGAGGCACTCAGAGAGAGAGCCCGGGCTGCAGGTTCCAAAGCTCCGGGCAGGGTGTTCGGTTTTAAATCTGCTTGTTGATATGAAACTAGCGGCTCCAGAGCAGAGGACGAGCCGGAGAGAGAGAAAGAGAGAGGCTGAGAACCTTTGTAGACCAGGTTTCACCAGAAACCAGGTGGCCGATCACTCCTCACATTTAAGGACTACACGTCAGACTGAGCGACAGTTTCATCGTTTAAAGTTTTGTCAAACGGTTTCTGAATTCCGTTGATGCTAACGTTAGCACAACGCTAACAGCTAACCAGGTCAGGGTGAATATAATAATCTAGTCTCAATCCATTTCATGATGTAATCTCAATTTATCAAGACAAAACCTTCGCGTACAACACAAACTTTTTATCCGTTGGTTTTGGATTTGTCTTTGACTGTAGTCTTCGCTAACTTCTTTTGTTTGTTTGCTAGCTAACGGCAGCGCAGCACGGCGGGTTTTACAGCTACTCTGCTAGCATTAGCTAATCTGTCAACACGGTTAAGACTCCTCATCAGCCTGGACGCGGCTTAAGTGAGACAGAACCGAGCTGACGGATCTATTAACTGAAACTGGACAAAAATCCACGAATAAGTCTCAAACACTCACCTCTCCGTCTGTCACACTGCGGCTGACAAATCAGGTCCACCTGCTCCTTCCGTGCCGGGGACTGGACTCCACTGTAGCCGGCGTTTTCGTGGGTGTGGACGATACCATCTCTGCATGGGGGTGTCCTGCGAAATAAACGTTTTCATTTCGAGGAATGTGCGAGCAAACACACTTATTTACCAAGATATATTTATGAATAAATTGGAAAAGTTACATATAAATACACAACCTTTCATCTTAAAACACAATAAATCAAGCAGAAATAAGGCGATAACATAACGTCCCCCCTGCCCGGATGGAAAAGTAAAGCATGCACTATTTTTAAAGGAACAGTCCTTTATTTTTGGCACTCACATGTAGCATATTTGATGTTTGACAATATAAAGAAAGATGATTTTTATTCCAGCTGTGACGTGTCTGTCGTATTTTAACATGTGTGCTGTCGTCTGCCAGTGACAAAGAATGAAAGACAGAAGTCAGAGCCCCTTGTCCTTCCAGCTGTTTTATTTCGCCAGTAAATAAATGATCCAACTTTTAAAAAGATTTGAAACAAGCCGAAACGGTGCAGCTCTCCTCCCACTCTACTCCAGCAGTGTGACGTCTTTTTGTACTGAAGGGGGTCATGGTTTTTTTTTTTCAACGTTCAGCTGGTTTAGGATGTGACCGATTGTGTTTACTTCAAGTTTTTTACCATCACTCAAGGCTGCAGCCTTCAGATGACTCAGACCGCTCAGACAGCTCAGCAGCTGTGGACGGGAGCGACATTCAACACATGAAAGAAAGCAATGATAAAATATGATCAGATAAACCTACATCATGTAAAACCTTAATCTCGTTCAAATGCCTGAAAATAATCCTGAAAACATCAACTTGTTGTTACTTTCCAACGAAGCTGAAGATGAGTACAAATCAATTTTAAATGTCTGAAACATGCAGGTCTGACAGACCTCAGACTGGAGTGGGTAGGACATGGTGGGTTTCTGTATGAACTGATCACAGTGTCTCTGTCTGAGGTGGATTTTTCACTACAGGCTCTGCAGAACTCAGCAGCACACAGTCCTGACTGACTGGATGAGTGTAACTCGTGCCTGTCCGCCTGTGCATAGAGAAGAAAACTCCATAATGTGGCTTCATCTCAGGTACAACACGCTGCCCGCATTCAGAGGCGTGAGACACAGGATTAGAACCGACACCCTGGATTTGAAGACACATGAACAGATCTGTGAGGAGGGAGTGGAACTATTGAAAAATAAAAAAAACAAAAAACAAGACATGAAAAACAGAAACGTTCGTCATAAATACTTAAGAAGAAAAAAAGAAATCCCCACATTCACCGTGGACTCTCCTCCACTGCACAGAATGTGATGTCCAGGTCAGTGCAGAGTGACGGATGTTGTTTCTGCAGCCGCCACAGACCTCGTGTGAGTTATTGTCATTAAACGTGTAAAAGCAGCAGCAGCAGCGGCGAGGGAAGAGACAAAGGCATCCAGCCTGGGAGGACGAACAAACCTCAGAAGGACTTTTCCAGCGTTGACCTCTTCAGAGTCTCAGTTAACTTCCAATTGCTACTTGTTGCACATTTTTTATCAAGTATTGGAGGCAAATTGAGTCATTTCATTAGTGTCCTTCTGTCTTGTCACAAAGCAAAGGACAGAATTAGTAAAATATGAAATGGCCCTTCCACTAATCCTTCCATCTATTCTCTGACAACATCATCATTCAAAAGCCCAATGCAACATTTCAGAGTTTAACAACACGTTCTCCTCTGCTGTGATGGGTTCCTGTGCTCCTACCAGACACCTCAGGCTTCTAGTTCCAGTTCCAGGTCAAGGAACCAAACGTGTGACCCCTGTGCTGCTGTGGCTGAAGAAGTGCAGCAGGAAAGATCCACACTCAGACACCGGGTCCTGGCCGGGTCAGTGCAAAAACATGCTGTGATGACTAAAGAGCCGAAAACTTTGATACAAATTTGAATTTAATCATCAAAACGACTGAAGCATCACATCCACTGTTATTTCTACAGCGAATAATATCTGAACTCCCGGAGGAGTGAGACCTCCTCCTCCTCGGTAAACATGGCTGATATGTGACCTTTCTGTGTTTGATTGTGTTGGACTGAGAGCAAGGAAAGAACCAATGAAGAGTATAAAAACAGCAGCTCGTTCACATCGTCATGAAGTCTCAGCAGCTACAGTTCTGGTTTACTGGAAGTATTTGGACAGTTACAGCGTTCATTGACCTTTACTGACAGAAATATTTCAGTTGGGGCTGACTAACACTCCCCGGGGTTCCAACAGGCCCAGCATCAACGAGGTGCAAGTCAGCTTTGATCGGTTCCAATAGTGTGATTCTACATTAAGTGACAATAAGGGCCCACATGACACCCTGTGCTCAGAGTTTAAGTATCCGGACACTTTTACTGCGTTCTTTCATGATTGCACAGCAAGTCAGGATGCTCCTCATGTTATCAGTGATCGCACATGCTGAGGAGCGTATTGATCCAGAGGACTCAGTACAAAATGCAGAACAAGAAAGAACGAAAGGCAGAAACAGCTGGAGTCATGGAAGCTGGACCGATGGAAAGAGAAGGATTAAAAAAAAAATAAGAACCGGAGTCTTCAGAACCCGTTTGCTCGGACGCCGTGCTGCCCCCTGCTGCAGCCTATTTGGATTAACTGGGAATCTCCACCAGACCCGTTTTATGGAGAGAGACGGTCCATTTCCTGTTCGTCTCCTTGTGCAGTTCACATAGAGGGTGCTGAGCATGTTTACATCTCATTTTATTTTTGGCTGAAACAGTATTGATTATATATTAGAATAGAATTCAAACAGACCGTTCCTCTGTCTTAGAGCTGGTAGCCGGCCACTAGAGGAACTGCAGGTTTTGGCACTTTGTTGCTGGCCTTCACTCCTCAGCCCTTCAGTGTAAATTTAAAGCATTGACCTGGCACTTCACTGTAGCAGCCATTATACAAGACGTGTGTCACTGTCCAAATACTTTTGGTCTGAACTGTTTTTTTTTTTAAAAAGTACCTGGTCACAGTTTTTAAACGTGTCCGTCTCTGATGGATCATTATTTAATCTCATAATGTTCAAAGCATGGGGTTTTTACATCCAATAAATAATGTCATAATTGTCCAATAAGGATTCGAAACTTAACAGAGAACCTTGTTGACCTGCTGATAAACAGATAAACAGAAAACAAACGTCAGCGCTTCAAAGTGTGACAGATTCAAAATCATAGAGCAGCATGCTGTTCAAAGTGCACACACACACACACACATCTAAAAAGACCAGATACACACCATGCACTCAAACACACACACACGCACACACTCACACACAATTTGGCAAAATACTCCTCGGTAGGTTGAACTAGTCTCTCTCCGTGTCCCCTCCTCCACCCAGGCAGCTTTAACTTGTGGCTTTTTTTTTTTTTTTTTTTTTTGCATTCCCTGTTCGAAAAATGAGACCAATGCAGAGGAGGGAGGGATGCAAAATGGCTGCCGCAGAGCCGGCAGCTGTGGCATCAAGTGAAAGCAAAGGATTGATTTCAGCGTGTTGCGTCTGTCCTCCTTTCCCTCCTCTCTCCTCCACCTCTTCCAGTCTGTTGCTGATGAAAGTAAGGCAGGAAGTATTTAAATTAATTATGTCACTTTTTTTTTTCTTCTTCTTCTGAGCTGCTGCTGGCAGGCAGCACGCACTGCCGCGCCTCTCCTCTGATCGGACACCAGAGGGCAGCAGAGACAAACAGACGGCCCAATGACTCAACGCTACCGTCTTGAAATGACACTCCGACACACTGGCGTCTCACAAACACAAAAAATATCCACACGGGTGTTGCAGAGGCTCCTCCTTGTCTCCACGTCCTCAGACACTTTCTAAAGCGCCAGCTGCAGGCCAGTAGTACAAAAACAGCAGAAAACAGGCTCTTCCCTCGCTGCCTAGGCCATGTAGATGAAGGTGTTGATGTCCGCCTCGTCCCTCTTTATGTACTTGTGCTCGATGAGCCACTCGATCTGCTCCTTGATCATCTTCTTCTGAGGCAGAAACATGTTCTTCAGGATCTCCACCAGCTCCGTCTGCAGCTGGGCGTTACTGATCCGCTTCCTCATCTTCATGATCTGGATGATGGCCTCCTGCAGAGGAAAAATAAGATTTCACCTGACATGTTTGAACTTGGTGCTACTGGAGCAGAGGAGCTCCAGCACCCAGAATGCACTGGGCTCTGTGTCTGTGGCTCTCGGTCTGTGCTGCGTCTGTCTCTCCCTGTTCCTTTTGGGGGATCATGTGTGGTCCATGTGTGGACCAAAGCTGTCCTGTCAAATGTTTGTGGACTCCAGCAGCTGTCCCTCCCATGTCTGACTCCTCTGCTTCCTTAGACCCTGTCCACATACCTGCTTTTTTTTCTTGCAAGTAATTAAAAGGCCAAAGAAGTAAGATGGCAGATAAACATTTTGTACCTGAGTTCTGAGAATTCTAAGCTGAACGATTCCTTCGTTCTCCTCCTCTCTCATTCGCTCTGTCGTTAGCTGCAACCGTCCAATCAAATTGATCTTTCCCCGCTTCTGGACTTTGGAGTTTTTGCTGAAGAAAAAACATGATGAGACCCAAAAACACAGATAATCAATATTCCCCACATCCCTCACAATGCATGATAGTATGACCTGGTTACTTAAAACAGTACATAAGTGGAGTATGACACGTACATGAGCGAGAACTCCTGGTTGACATAGAACAGAGTGCCGTCTGTGAAGTCTTTGGGCGAGCTGACCGGAGGGTCGTATGACAACACCTGTCTTTTCAGCTTCGGGAAGGCAACCAGAGACTGAACAGAGAGGACAGAGCAGCACAAAATCAAACCTAGAGACAGGAAACGGCATCGTAAAGTCATAGCACTGGTTCGACGTGCTCGTCCTGACCCAGAGGGTTCGGCGTAGCTCTGCATCCGGCAGCTCTGTGGCCAGTTTGAGGTTCTCAAAGCTGATTCTCTCCCGCGGCCTCTGGTTCCAGGCAAACAGCACCGCCAGCTGGAACGTCGTCACCTCCAGGTCATACTGACCCACCTCGTTCTTGAAGGTGATCTGAACCGGAGATGAGCACAGAGGGTGAGAGTCTGTCCCCTTCAAGGTCTACAGTGGGGGATCAGGAGCTGTGGAGTCAGCCCGACCCTCGGCTGCTCTGTACTCACAATGCCGTTGGACATGAGGTGATGCCAGTGCAGTTTGCGGCCGCTGTGATTCCTCTTGTAGAAGTCCTCCACCTCGGGGATCAGGTCCTCCAGCTCTGTGGGCAGCGACACGAAAACCTTCTCACTGCTCCGAGCCCAGGCGCCTGCATTCAGGATTTTAATGTTGACGCTGTCCGCTGCAGAGAGGACGAGAGGGGAAGGTGAGTAAGGAAGCTAGACGTCAACAGAGTGTGTTTGCATGTAATGATGACAGCTTGTGTGTGTGTGTGTGTGTGTTACCTGGCAGTGCCAGCTTGTTGTGTTTGTGCATCTCTTTGAAGACCTGATTGAGATCCTCTGAGACTTTGATGTCCTGGAACATCCTGGCCAGCTTGTTCACATAATCTGCAGGCATTCCTACTTCCTGAGGCCCCAAACACACACAGACACACACAGACACACACAGACACACACACAGACACACACATACACACACACAGACACAAACACACAGACAGACACAGACACAGACACACACACACAGACACAAACACACAGACAGACACACAGACACAGACACAGACACACACACACACAGACAGACACACAGACACACACACAGACACACACACACAGACACACACACAGACACAGACACACACACACAGACACACACACACACAGACACACAGACACACAGACACACACACAGACACACACAGACACACACACACAGACACACAGACACACACACAGACACAAACACACAGACAGACACACAGACACAGACACACACACACAGACACAAACACACAGACACACACACAGACACACACACACAGACAGACACACAGACACACACACAGACACACACACACAGACACACACACGGACACAGACACAGAGACACAGACACACAAACAGAGACACACACAGACACACAGACACACACACACAGACACACACACAGACACAGACACAGACACACACACACAGACAGACACACACAGACACAGACACAGAGACACAGACACACAAACAGAGACACACACAGACACACAGACACACACACACAGACACACACACACACACAGACAGACACACAGACACACACACAGACACACACACACACACACACACACACACACACACAGACAGACACACACAGACACACACAGACACACACACACACACACACACACACACACACACACACACACACAGACAGACACAGACAGACACACACAGACACACACACACACACAGACACACACACACACACACACACACACACACACACACAGACAGACACACACAGACACACACAGACACACACACAGACACACACAGACATGAAAACAAAAGGTGAGAACAGGTGAGTTTACTGCACTGTGTGCATCCACTGCTCTGTCAATGTTAATCTTTTCCAGCTCTGATGCTCTGTGCTGGTTCACACACACTCGGCATGGATACAGGTCAGTGAACCACCAGCAGAGTTCTTCCAACACACACTGCATGAGTCAGGGAATCTGTTTTCAGTGTGGGTCAGTGAGGTTATCCCCTGTCTCCAGTGGACTGACCAGAGGACAGACAAGACAAGAAGGAACCCCTGGCTCTGGCATTACTCACCCTCAGCCACTCCACCATGTTCTCTTCGATCTCGCTGTCTGCTGAAATGTCCAGAATCAGGCGCCGGGTCAGATGAGCTTTGTGGTAACGCATAAACACGTCTTTGTTCTGGACGTACTTCAACACCAAGAGCTGTGAGGAGGAAAGGTGGGAGAGGACATCAGTGAGAAGACTGAGCGCTCTGAGACACGCGGAGACAATCAGCTGAGCGTCAGCTTTCAGACAGACTCTGAATGCATCTGTGTGACACACAGTTACTGTGTGGGGGAAATGTTTGTGTCTGAGCGGTCTCACCACTTCTTTGAGTTTGAGCTCGATCTCCTCTGAGGTGAGCTTCTTACTGAGCGGAGTTTTCCTCAGCAGCATGTCACAGTAGTTTGCCAGCAGCTCAGGACACTTGGACTCCGGCTGAGTCTTCATACCCACACTGGTCAAACAGGGAGACACACAGTTAACACCAGGTCATTCCACGTCCTGCAGGACACTGTGACCGTCGCACTCACCCCTTCTGTTTCATTGGCAACTCCAGTTTGAAGATCGTAGCATCGTTGACAACAGCTTTGTAAGCCTGAGAGGGAGAAATGTGCATGTAACCACCATGAAAGGGTTTATTAACAGTTTGCTTTGGTAAATCAGAAAACACTTCACACGCAGTGACACATTAAAGCGTGTCTTCAAATTAAAATGATGCAAAAATCAATAAAATTCGTACATTTTCTGTTTAATTGTTTTGTTCAGGGATGCACGGCAGTCAAAAAATGCTCCTTAACACCCTCAGTTTATTTACAGGAAGCTGCTCGACACCCCGACTACAACCAAAGGCTTGGAAAAGTCAGAGAGCACGCACCTTATCTCTCGCTGTGAGGAAGCGAGGGTCGTCCTGGAAAGCCTCCTTCACCAGTTTACTGAAGCGGTTAAACAGGGTCAGCAACTGCTCTACGTACTTCTCAGAGTCCTGGACAGACGCACACAAACACACACACCTGAATGCTAAGTATGTGTAAAACAGACACACACTAACTAATGCTTGTGCACGTACAGTAGTGATAGTCTCAGCAGCAGCCACCATGTCTGCCAGGCCAGCGCTGACGATGTGTTCCTCCAGGTCCTTCAGCATGGGCTCGATCCCGCTGGGCACCTTGTCCATCAGTGAAAACATCAGGTGCAGCTCTGAGGTGGGACGAGGACACGAAAATGACATCGACTATTTTGTGTTTCGTAACACACGTTTCAATTATTCTGTGTGCTGATGTGAAGCAAACAGCGGCGCAGAGGAACTCACTGTCTGTCTCGTTGCGTTTGATCATCCCTGGACATTCAGCTAAGATGGTCTCTTTGAACGAGGTCACCAGAGCGTTCACACAACACTCCATAAGCTGTGAGGACACACAGGAAACAAAGACAAGCAGGTGTCACACACATTTAAAGACACAAGCTGTGCAAACTGAAACAAGAGGAAGAAATGAGCTGAAAGATAAACACGAGACACTTACTGCTTGAACAGAGTTACATTCACGACGTGTTTCTAAGTATCTAAGTGCTCTCTTCTCCTCTTCTCTCAGCTTCGCATCTGCCTACGAAGACACACAAGTCAACACAACACAGATCATTCATAAAGGTTATACAAACACCGAATAATTCACCGAAGGAAAGTGTTTCAACATATAAAGTGTGTATTAACCAACTATGTACTCAGGCTGTAACCTGGTTCACACATTCAGACCTTCCTCAGTAGGTTTTACAGCTTGAGTTGGCAGTGCAGGGCTGAGTGTAGTTCTCTAAATGGCCTGAGGTGTCACTATTAAGCTCCTTTAATCCAAGCTTGTTCCACATTGAAAAATAAACACATCCATCATAACAACGCTGCTACTCATTAATAATCAGTCTTAGCGATGCGTACATATTTCATGTAGTTCTGGACTCCGTTCTGTTGCAGGTAGGACGGGGCCTGCGTTCTGTAGAACCTCTCCGTGGAGTCCAGGTAGGCTTTCTCAAAGTTATCCCTGTAGATCTGCAGCTTGTCCTCTGGGTTAGAACAGAGGTTGACTGGTGGGAGAGAAGCACACAGAATGGTGATTAACCTGAATGTTGTATATTTAAAATAATGCATGGTTGTTGTTGTTGTTGCGTGGCGTCAGCCTCACCGTATGACTCTCGTACGCCGATAACGAGCTGGGAGTCGAAGGCCTCGCCCAGCCTCTCGGCGTGCACCAGCTTCATGGCGCTGTCCTGCAGGCGGCTCTTGATGTTGGAGAAGATCGACTCGTTCCACGTGTCGAGCATCAGCTACACAAGAAAAGGCCGGTGCAAATCGTACGCTACATTAGATCACGTCTCCTCTCCTGCTCTGTTTTCCATCACATATCATCGCTCAGTGACCGCCCACCCCCCACCTGCTCCCCTCACCTTGCGTACGATGCTGTCCTCCATGTTTGTTTTCTTGTTGCTGCCTTGTTTGCCCATTAGCGTGATCTCCAGCTGACAGAAGGGTTTGGGCAGGATGTCGCACTGAGTGAAGAACTTCCTCCACTCCACGATGTAGGCTTTCAGCAGTGCCGTGTCGTCCTGGTGGCTCAGCACCCGCTGCCATGACAACAGAGAGAGGCCAGAAGTTACAGGTGACAAAGGTCAACAACAAACATCAATGCTTTGTTACACACAAGGCAGCATGACTACTGAAACCGGGGCCTCCTCCATTTATAATGTGCAAAGCAAAGGGAAGTTAGCATTTTTCATTCAAAACATAGCATCAGCTTAACTCTACTGATACAGGTGGGAGGTTTTCAGACCTGACCCTTTGACCCTTTGACCCCCTGACCCTCAGACTAACAGACAGGGATGTCACCGCTCACTAACACCCACACTCCACCTACAGCTTGTGCTTGTTTGATGAAGTCGAGGATGTCCTCTTTGAGGGCTTGGTGGATTTTGGCTGGTCCTTTATCATCCCATAGACACACGGCATGGACATCTCTGGAGGACAGGGGACAAAGACACAGGACACCTCAACATGTGATTCAGCAGATGGTTCAGTAGGTACGTTTTATTAACAGAGCATCTTTCTTTAGACCTCGCCAGCACTATAAACAATCCGTATTCTAAAACATACAGAAAAATAATCAATAACATAAAGATGAAATAAAGAAATTAGCACTCAGAACGTGTCCACTCACGCTAACCCGGCACTTCAACTGTTTTTAAAGGACCGGTCGTTCAAAGGAATATGTCAGCAGCTAAAGGATGAACCATCTGTCAGTCACCACCGACCACGTGCCAACCAATCAGATCAAAGAGGAAACACAACAAGCCAATGAGGATGTTTGAAAGCTAGCAAGTAGCAGTTAGCTTGTCTATTTGAGATTCTTTTCAGGGTCCTGGGCTCATCTAAGCCTGTCTGTATGGATGTCTATATGTCTACCAACAGAAGGCTGCCACTGCAGACAACAGAGCTTTGGAACACCCTGGTCCATCCTGAGGTTGCCAGGCAACAACACACATCTGTGATACTTCTCATCAGCAAAAGTTATTTCAAGCAAAGAGCCTGGAAGCTAAGAATAGCAAAAAAAAAAAGTTGTAATTTCACCTTAAAGTCACAGTCTCTGCAGACAGAGACAGACTGAGCTCTGCTCATGATCACCTCAGTCTGTGCAGCAGCAGCAGCAGCACATGGTGAGCTGCATGTGTATGGATCCAAACCTCAGACTCCCTCCTAATATTTGCTTACACATATCTTGTGTTATAAACTTTGAGAAGTGATCTCTTTTGACAGAAGATAATGAACCATGAATGAACTCTGGGAGTTCCTGTTATCCACTTATAATCCTCTTTCCTAAGACCTAAAGAGAAGTAACCGACTTCCTCCTGCTCTCAGACACTTCTACTCTTCACATTAGTGTTATTGGGATAGAAGTCATTTTATAACTAACTCTGATACAATCCTCCTCATACCTGCTAAATATGATCATCCTACATCTTCCATCCCAGGTTTTATACGTGGGACACACAGCAGGCCAGGCTTACCTACAAGTGTATGCCATTGTCAGGAGGGTTATGTGGATTACAACAGCTGGTGGTATAAAACAGGCCCAGCCTGTGTGTGCGGTGCCATGACTTGCCGGCCCGTCTGTGTTTAAAATAATGTCAAACTTCTATAAAGACAAAGCAAAGAGCAGTTCTTACGAGAACAAGTCGAACCACTGCTGCTTGGTGACCGCCTCCTGTCTGAGCAGCTTGAGAACGATGGGCCGCATCAGATCCCACTTGTCCTCAAACTGCAGGGACCCCTTGTTCTGAAGGAGGAGTGGTGGGATGGGTGGAGTGGGATGAAGAAGGGGGGAGGAAAAACCAGCGATGAGAACAGAGGAGAAGGCCGAGGAGAAGGCCGAGGTACTCAGAGACAAACGTCACGTACAATAATTCAAATGCTGAAAAAGCTTAAATCACCCTGTTTATATAAAACAATCCATGTCATTCTCCTCAAGTGGAGGCCGAGTGCTGAAGCAGATCTATGCTGGAGACACTGGAGAAGGACTAATTATTTCCATGTGGATGTTGTGGACCTGATGGAGAGGACACACCTCCCCAGCTGCCCCGGGATCAGCTTGGGACCCCACAGGAGGAGTTAGAGGAAGCTAATGGAGGTCTGGTGGTCTCCTGGTGGACTCAGTGGTTCAGAGAGGGCGTGGATGGATGTTTGGAAACAGCATGCAGCCACATGACGTCATAATAATGTCCACCACACTCATATAATCCTGTTTTATATACATGATAGTGCATGAATTACTGAGACGAGGACACATTATTGTTTTGTAATTACTATTAAAGATGATATACAAGAACAGATCATGAACCTTATCATGGGCTCCACCTTTATAACAGTGCAGACAACAAACGGCTGTCCCCAGGTCTGTGTCACCGGCTCTGTGTCACCCTACATGGGGAAAACTTCTGACAGTAGCCGGGGCCAAGTGTCAGTCGGGGGCGGGCCCCCTGTCAAAGCGACATCTCACGTTAGCCTCTGCAGCTACCTGTCCGGGGGCTAGCAGTTAATTAAACCACCGGCTCATCATCAGACGTCATCATCAGGGTGATGAGCTGCGGGTTAGTCGGGGTCTTGCGGGCCTTTACGGACACAGACGGGGCATTCTGCACGTTCATCTGGAGGCGGATCGGTCTGCCAACAGTTAGCTTGCCAAAATAAAGGCGCTAGCATGTTAGCAAGACTTAGCTAGCGTGAATAGCTGCCCGGCTGTGTAGCAGAAGAGGTGTTCTGTGCCGAACCGCTTTCCTGTAGGTTCTGCTGGGTCGGAGGGTTTGATGCGGGTTCTTTGTGAGCTCTGGATGGTTCATCGTCGCAGAGATTAGCGACCGATAAACGGCTAACATTTGATTTAAGACTAGAACCACAGGCTTCAGTCTGAGGTTCTGTTCAGTTCCGAGGCAGAAGGAAATAAATGATTTGGGGGACACCGGACCTGGACAACGACAGCGGAGCCAACTGTGACTGGAGACGCTCACATTTGTGCATTTATTCCACGTATTTTAATAAAAGAACTCTTGAATGTAAGACGCAATAGTGAGCACACGTATCTGCTCTAATAGTGAAAACATGTGAAAATAAGGAGCGTAAATGTGGACGTAAATACGGGAAATGTGATCTATTTAAGCGCTCCTTACCTTTAACAAATTAGACGTCGCCATGTTTCTTCAACTTATCATCTCGCGGAATCTCGCGAGAGAATGACACCAGCCGGCTCGGCATGACGTCATCATGCTGCACAGTGAAAGCAGCTTTAGGTTTTTTTAAACACATTTAATATTAATATTTATTTAATTATCAATACTGACTGACACAAATAAACAAAACACACATTTAACTCTTTAATTAATTTAATATCTTATAAATAAAGACACTGGCCTCCTTATATTCCACAACATTATATCATTATATCATTACACAGATCCAGGCTTTAACTAATGCCACAACAAAGGAAAAAAATAATCATGACAATTTTAATTCTTAATACCTTAATATTTAACAATTTCTTAGTATTGTTGTACATTATTTAGATAAATAAGTAAATGATAGTGGGAATAGGTGAGTATAAAATATATATATATTACTCGAAAAGCAGCATTTTTTTACATGTTTATTGATTTAATGAAAGTCTTGATGAAGCAGGATCTCATCAGCAGTGAAAACAAAGAGGAAGCACAGTGATGACTTCTCCTAACACACCTTTCATCATCACCTCTTATCAGACTGTCTTCACATCCCACACATTATGCAAAAGCAGATAAGTGACAGACTGACCTTTGCCCTCTCAGACAGTTAATCATTCAGCTCTGACACGGTGAAAGTCAAGGAGTTAACAGCTGAAAGCTCAAAGAGGAGCTCCTCCATCACCGCAGAGGACCAGGCATGGCTGCTAAACAGTGCGACGATTCACCGAGAGACATGAGCGCCGAGGACCGACGGGACGGGCTCCTGGTGAGGAGCAGAAAATTCAACCCCAAGGAGGTTTTCACCTGGTGAGTGGACAGAGAAGGAACACGTGTGTGAGAGAGGGCGAAGTTTGATCAGACTGGAAGTCTATTTGTTGCTCACTCCAACTGGGAACACAGAAGAGTTCACAGCAGACAGCTTTGAGCCACAGAGGGGGCGTTCTGCTGCAGGGTGAGGACAGTGAACGCTGCATAAACTGATTTATTTAAAGGTTTTGTTGAGCTCGTTCATATTAGTGTAGTGATGTCAGAGCGGAGGTGAAATGGGCAGAATATGCTAAAAAAACATGTTCTGCCTGACATTAAATGTCCCAGACTCTCGGGTCAAAGGTCAGAGTGCACCCTGCCCTGGTTCACAACAAATCCTCCACTGAAAACTCAAACTGATTTACATACAGTTCATCTTTAACTCTTTAAAAACCTTTTATGCAACCAGAGCTCTGCTCGGGGAGTAGAATATTAACCGACCCTCCGAAGACTCACAGCTGTGATGAAACGTCCTCCTTCTCTCTCTCTCTCTCTCTCTCTCTCTCTCTCTCTCTCTCAGGCGGCTGGCCAAGACGCTGTTGATGGGTCAGGGTCTGGCCGGGCTCATCTGCGGGACAGCCGTCTCCTCACAGTACCTGGCATCGAACTTCCACGTCAACACGCCCATGCTGCAGAGCCTGCTGAACTACGTGCTGCTGTGCGTCACCTACACGTCCATGCTGCTCTGCAGAAAAGGTACGGCTCCCTGACATCACACCTGAAGGAGGAGGAGACCTGTCTGTTTGTTCTCTGGAGGTCAGCTGTCCTCGGGCTCTAAGGGAAACCTGTCAGTACTGAAGTTCAGGGTGTTCCCCTTTAAAACGCAGGGGATGGCAATATCTTACAGATTCTGAGGACCAGATGGTGGAAGTACCTGCTGCTGGGCCTGGTGGACGTGGAAGCCAACTACACCGTGGTGAAAGCTTACCAATACACCACCCTCACCAGCATACAGGTGAGCAGGTCCAGCTTCTGTCAGGAGAGAATCTGTCCCGGACGCTTTGACGTCAGCGTGTAATGACCTCCAAACGGCCCTCTGTGCAGCTGCTGGACTGCTTCGTGGTCCCCGTCCTGATGGTTCTGTCCTGGTGGGCGCTGAAGACACGCTACAGGCTGATCCACTATGTGGCCGTCTGCATCTGTCTCCTGGGCGTTGGGGCCATGGTGGGGGCCGACCTGCTGGCTGGACGAGACCAGGGATCCAGTAAGTGGAGAAGAAGGAACCAGTTAACCCTTTCATGATCTTATTGAACTCTTCATCACTAACAGTGTTTGCCCTTACAACTAGTGTATAAACTGTAGGCCAATCTGAGCTGACCATGACCTTTGACCCCCAAATTATAATCAATAAATCCTGAAACGGTCACAGTGAGACTGTGATCAGGTCATCATGTAGTCCAGGTGATGCTCAGAGCAGGCTGGACCTCCACAGACATAAACCCTCTAACCATGGCTGTCACCTGTTGGCTGTGAAGTGAATTGTGGGTAATGTAGGCACCAGGTTTGGACAAGGAAGAAGAAGATCATGGTGGCTTCTGTCTTTGTTCATTTTTCTTTGACACTGAGACCCTGAGAATGCCTCTGACAAACCGACGTGTCTCTTGTGTGTCCAGCCTCCAACATCTTACTGGGCGACGGGCTGGTGCTGCTCAGTGCGTCGCTGTACGCCGTGTCTAACGTGTGTCAGGAGTACACGGTGAAGAACCTGAGCAGGGTGGAGTTCCTGGGCATGGTCGGCCTGTTCGGCACAGTCATCAGCACTGTACAGATGTAAGTGTGTGTGTGTGTGTGTGTGTGTGTGTGTGAGATCAGATCTGACCTTACTGTTCCTTCACACAGGGTGATCCTGGAACGTGATGAAATGGCCACCATCCAGTGGAGCTGGCAAGTTGGTCAGTACCCAGCCTACAGCGAGAAACATTTCTCTTGATTAAATGACACATTTATCACAAAGCTAATCGATCAATCGATCAATCGATCAATCGAGCCATGTAGCACACTGATCAATGACCTGGGTGAAGCCTTATAAAGCGTTAGCGTGTCTCCTCTCAGGGCTGCTGTTCTCCGCCTACGCGCTGTGTATGTACGGTCTTTACAGCTGCATGCCCATAGTGATGAAGATGAGCAGCGCCACCTCCACCAACCTGTCCCTGCTCACCGCTGACCTCTTCAGCCTCTTCTGTGGAGTCTTCCTCTTCCAGTACAACGTGAGTACACACACACACACACACACACAGACATAGACGTGTGTGTCAGAACATCATCAGATGTCTTCAGTTCTTCACCTGTCCTGCCTCAGTTCTCTGGACTCTACCTGGTCTCGCTGGTGGTCATCCTCATCGGCTTCGTCACCTTCAACGCTGTGCCGACGCCTGTCAACTCCACAGATCCCGCCATCGCCTCCTCTTCCTCCTCCTCCTCCATCTGTGAGGAAGGTAGCTATGAAAATGCTGTGGCTGCCCAGAGTGACATCATCAAACAGGAAGTAGCTGTGAGTATCACTGCATCCACCGGTGAGGCAGAGGAGGAGGGACTGCAGACAGCTGGTGAGGAGGAGGAGGAGAGGAGGAGGAAGAATGGTGCCCGTGTTGTTGATGTTGGATGCAGCACCAAAATGTAAACAACAGCCTGTCAACATGTCGGATCTCCACTGTATTTTACACATATTTATTTATTGAATTTTACTTGTATACAAACAAAGCAGCACACAGATTACTGTTGAAATGCTCCTTTAAAGCTGTTCCTGTTTCTACTGTTGCAACGTTATTGATCTCTGATCAGTGTGATCTGTGTCGGCTAGAAAGCATATCTCATCCTTTTCATATCGAAGAATCACACACAAGTGAAGGAGGAAGAAGTTTAAATAAAAAGTGATGAGAATGGTGTTTAAATTGTTACATTATCACTATAAAAGATCATGTTTAAAACACTGAGAAAGTCTGAGTTTCTATGAAAATTAACCCTTTGATTATTTCTACATCGCTGCTTTTATTTTGAAAGTATTTACCTTGTAACATGCTTCCAAACACCAACCCCCCACACACACACAACCCCCCCCCCCACACACACACACACAACCCCCCCCCCCCCCCCCCCCCCGAGTGGCTGCAGAGGATTCTGGGAAAAAAATACAATAAATTCATTATTATTATTATTATTATTATTATTATTATTATTATTATTATATTTATTATTATTATTATTATTATTATTATTATTATTATTATTATTATTATATTTATTATATTTATTATTTATTATTATTATTATTATTACTACTACTATTAATAATAATAATAACTTTAAAAACAAAAGTAAATCCAAAAAAACTTCTGAAAAACAAAAAGAAAAGAAAATAGCACAAAGTAAAAAGTGTATTTTTGCGATGCCTTGTTGTGACCACTAGAGTGCAGTAAACACAACATTTTAATCTGTCTGGAATATTACTAAACTGAATATGATTAACCAAATGTATGAAGCTAACTTTTTAGTTAACATGATCACATTAGTAACACTGTGGTATCAGTATGTTAACAAACAGGCACATGCTCACACACAAACATACAAACACTGTATAAAGAAATAAAGGAACAAACACACAGAGGGGTCAAAGCTTCGGTACATTCACACAGAATTCTTCCCTCATGGCTTCTTTTCTCAGGCTAATTCAGTGAGCATGTGATGGCTTTTGTTTCAGACGCTGTCATCTTCAGACCTGCAGCATCAACCTCACTAATCTTAATCTTAATCTTAACCTGCACCACCATCAGACTTCATTCATGACCCGTGTGAGTCTGACTGAATCATTAGATTCATGTCTGTGTAGCTCTGTGTGTGTGTGTGTGTGTGTGTGTGTGCCTCCTGGACTGGACTACATCACCCCCCCACTAACTCTGTCTCTGCAGGGATCAGTGGCAGTGAATGAGCAGCTCGCCGAGTCACTTTTAATACCATCAAGAAAGAGGGAGGGAGGGAGGAGGAGGAGGAGGAGGAGGGAGGTTTTCACTCCTTCTAGCTCTGTACACCTTCACACGAACAGAGGAAGAGAAGAGGGAGAGGAGTTCCTTCTGAGGATTTAGTGTCGCTCTGGGAGGAAATGAAGAGAGAAGAAGAACTAAAGTAGAAGAGGAGAGGATCACAGAGAGGAGGTCTGGAGAAGATGAAGGTGGGACTCACAGGTGTCTCCACACTTCCTGAGAACAGAGCCCACCGTGGAGCTGCCTCCTCTTCTTGATCATCTCTTCATCCTTCAGACGAGACGCGTGAGGCGGGAGCAGCGAGTGAAGGGAGAGACTTCAGATCACGCAAATGGTGAGAACACAGTCAGTGGGCTTACGCTGGCTTTGGGTGTAATCTCCTTAGTGTGTGTGTGTGTGTGTGTGTGTGTTTACTATGTGTCTGCTGTAAAGGGTTAATGTGTCTGTTTGTGCT
>NC_041033.1:22262657-22295157 GCF_900634625.1 Parambassis ranga
TAATCAGTGGATCCTGTCAGCATGCCCTTAAATGTAAGCTGTGCTGGTTCTGGTTTCTAACGTTTGAGAAGGTGGACTATGTGATCAGGTTACACTGAGTCCCTGTGGTCCCCCCTGAACGTGAGGCCTGTGTGGGATTTGTAGTTTTAATGTGATTACACGGCCTTG
The DNA here is from genome assembly GCF_900634625.1 of Parambassis ranga. Lineage (NCBI taxonomy): Eukaryota > Metazoa > Chordata > Actinopteri > Ambassidae > Parambassis > Parambassis ranga. The sequence continues at coordinate 22,262,826 of NC_041033.1, forward strand.
TTCTCTGACTGATATCAGCTGATTCCCTGACGATCAGCTGGTTTCAAACAGTGACTTATTTCCCTTCAAGTAATAATCATCTCTAACTACAAACCGCAGATCTGCGTTTCCTCCAGCAGAGGGCAGACTCTCAGCTGAAGGAGTCTTCTGAGCAGCAGGCAGACCTGGTTCAGGTCTCCTTCAGGACCACATGGAGAGAGTCTGCAAGAAAGAGGAATGACTGAACATGAGTCCCAAAAAGAATTTACATGCCCTCAACTGGATTTCATGGAGTCATCAGTGTAAAAGGCTGTGAATGCTGTTTGTCTCAGTGTGTGTGTGTGTGTGTGTGTGTTTCCTCTGTTCTTTGTGGAGGCAGTGTTCCTGTTGTTTGTTCGGTGAAGCAGAAAGAACAGCCTGTCTGTGTTTTTATGGCTGAGACAAATACCAGCACACCCTGCTGTGTGACCTTTGATTTGTCTGATCGCCTATTTAAATGCAAATGAGACGAGCTGGACGTGCATCCATACTCATCTGGCTTCCTCTCAGAGGTTAACATGTATCGTGTGTTAGTCAAACTCCAGCAGAGGGCGGCGGTGCTCAGCATGGTGCGGCGAGCCTGGAGATTCTAACTCAGCCAAGAACACAGAGCACATTTATACACAGGCTGAAACGGTCACACACTGTGTCCAGCTCTTTCAGATGGAACAGGTTCAACAAGAACTCGGTTAGGTTTAGAAAACCTCACTTTGACTCTTGGTTACCATGTGAACAAAGAAGGCCGTCACTGTGTAACACAGGTCTGACATCAGGTCAGCTTGTCAGTCAGTCACTGGTGGTGAGGATGCACCAGCACATCCAGCACACATGAAGCATCTCATGCAGTATTTTGGTGATGATTCATTTAGTACGTTTAACTTGAGCAGCAGTCGAAACCAGATCACAGGAAACTCCACACGTCTAAATGTATCTGTCATTTTCTTCATCATATATATGAGTGTGCTGGGATGAGCCTCTCTGTCAGCCCTCCGTGTGCTTTGTTACCTTCCAGAGTGTCATTACAGCGGCTGCAAGTGAACACCGGGCTCTGTCTGAATTATTTACCTGGAGTCCGGCCGCCAGCAGGGACCTTACATCACAGCTAACAGCACGGCGGCTCGCTCTGGTCACGTTCGTCTGTGTGAGGTCACAGCAGGCGTGAGTCTGTGGGCTGAGAATGAAGCGCTCTGTGCAGGGCAGTGGGTCATGGTGGAGCCCCCGGCTCAGTCCATTTGCGGTGGCGTCTGGTTAGTTGACCTGAGGCGGCGTTATTGATCTTTAAATGACTTCTGTAAAAAGCCTGTGAGACGATAAACAGACCTCTGTCAATGAGAGACAATGTCAACAGTTACAGCGTTAGCATCCAATGCTAACCAGTGGGGTTTAATGCTAATATATTCTAAACAGAAACAACACTGTAACAGATAAGAAACAAGAAAAAGAGACGTGTATGAATGACAGCAGAAAAAAAGAAGAGGAGGAAGAGGAGGAGGAGGAAGAGGAGGAGGAGGACAAACAGAATAAAACAGGCGGCAGAGACCAAACGGCTCCTCAGTGCTCAATAATTCAGCACATGGTTTCTGATAGTTTGCCATTAGCCCTGCTCGCTCCTGTTTACTGTCACAGGCTGAGTGTGTGTGTGTGTGTGTGTGTGTGTGACAGGTGCTCAGTGGTGTAATGTTCAGGAGGCTCAGTTTGCCAGACGGAGTATTTACTTAATTAAACTGACATCATATATGTAACACACACGGCAACAACTATTCAACACACACACACTCATACAGCCAGGATTCTCACATGCTAACATGCTAACATCCAAAAAGCCAACCCAGTTATTAATAATAAGAACCTATTATTTAATAATTTAATGCTAAGCTAACCGCTCATCTCTGTGTGTCATTAAACCTGTCACAGGCCACTTCTTTCACTCACACATGTCCACATATCCAACACTCCTTCATTTGTTTATCTCCACACACTCACACACACTTTCACACTGACACACACACACACAGTGTGCTGCTCGCCCTCAGATTCAGCCGACAATCTGCAGATGAGCAGGATGTCTTAAAGCAACGACATAAGCAGATAATTGATCACTTAACATCAAGAACAGGTCGGCGCCAGGCTGCATCAGTTTCCTCCTCCAGCTCCAGCATCCACTGTTATGAGCTGATATACGATTAAAATGAGTTTGGAAGCATTATTTAAAGGGTTAAAAGCTACATAGTATGACTTTAAAACAAAGAGTGAAGACTTCATGTAAACGTTTAGATCAGATGACATCATCATTATTATTGTTACAGTCTGAATGTTTCATAATCTGCAGAAGTTACATTGAGCTTCTCACACACACATTTACTGTCACAGAAATCCAACACCATAAGACACACCTGAGGAGGAAGTGACATCTTGTTGCCATGGGCAACCGTGGAGGTTGTGGGGGCTGAGTTAACGTAGTGTGAGTGTGACAGAGGCAGAGACAGAGGCAGAGACAGAGGCAGAGACAGAGGCAGAGACAGAGACAGAGACAGAGGTAGAGGCAGAGGCAGAGGCAGAGACAGAGACAGAGACAGAGGCAGAGGCAGAGACAGAGACAGAGGCAGAGACAGAGACAGAGGCAGAGGCAGAGACAGAGACAGAGACAGAGACAGAGACAGAGGCAGAGACAGAGACAGAGGCAGAGGCAGAGACAGAGACAGAGACAGAGACAGAGGCAGAGGGCAGCAGGAGGCTTTAAAGTGGAAACTTATAGCACTCAGCTGGAGTTTGTGTGTTTTTTATCCATGTTGAAGACGGTCTGAAGCCAGTGTGGGTCTTGGTGTGTCCTGGTCTGGACGTCTGATCGTGGACCCGCTGCTTTAAAGGGCTTTTCTGCTGTTTTTAGATTTAGAGTCATGTGACCACGATCTGCTGAAACATGAAGACTTCAGAGTTTTTCTGAAGATACAGCGCGGATTATAACATTATTACATCAGCTCACACTGGTTGCTGTGTGTGAGTGTGTGTGTGTGTGTGTGAGTCTGGACTGTGCACATGAAGATGTACAAACGCCGGGACTATGTGGAACTCTATGAGAAGGACCTGGCTAAATGGGCACTGCTACGCAACGTCAACACTGTGGTGAAACACACGACACTGCTGCCGGTATGCTGCAACTGTCTGTGTGTGTCTGTGTGTGTGTGTGTGTGTGTGTGTGTGTGTGTAATGACACAATCTGTCTTAGTCATGAATCATAATTGTACCTCCGAGAGTGTGTTTAAGTTCTATTACGTGTGTGTGTGGCCATATTTGTGTCATCTTGGGTCCATTATTACACACATCTGAGGACATGTGTTGCAGCTGGTTAGCTTAGCTTAGCATGTGAAGTGGAGGTGTCTCTGCATCATGGTTGGTAATGACATTGTGGAATAGATAAACACTGGCCTGTGTCATCTTTACTTTACCAGAAGATAACTGTTGTTTATGTCGCTGTGCGTCCGCCTGAGTCGTCTGTGCACCCACGTCTGGTTGGGACGGGAATTATTAGCGCTGTAGCTGGGAAAAAAGGCGGAGAAGCTTGTTGCAGATGGAGGAGATCTTTAAACATCCTTGTGTATGTTGGGGTTTGTGTGGGGTTTAATCTGTGTGACAGCAAACAGACACATGTCCACACACACTGTCCTCACACCATCACAGCAGCAGGAGCTGCTTCCTGATTGGCTGATTGCAGGAAGAAGCACCTGTACAGGTGTTTCTAACAGTCAGCAAGACTTTATGGAGCAGCTGCCAACAAGAAGTGGTTCTGATCATTATTCTGTCCGTGATTTTAATGTCGACCCTTATCTGAGTGTTAATTTCTCTAGATTAAGATTATAATCTGTCTGAATCCTGGCTTCAGTTTTGTCTCTCCTGACTCGTCTCCAGGGCGACTACGTCTGGTTGGACTTGAAGACTGGCCGGGAGTTCGAGGTGCCGATCGGCGCAGTGGTCAAACTCTGTGACTCAGGACAGATCCAGGTGGTGGACGATGAAGGAAATGTAAGACCTGAGTCATCATCCATGTGTGAATGAAGACAAAGAGAGCTCAAAATCAAAGATTCTTTGTGCCTGACGGAAAGATATCTTCCTCCGTTTCCTCCTTCAGGAGCACTGGATCTCCCCCCAGAATGCCACCAACATCAAGCCCATGCACCCCACCTCCATCCACGGGGTGGAGGACATGATCCGCCTGGGAGACCTGAACGAGGCCGGCATCCTCCGCAACCTGCTCATCAGATACAGAGAGAAGCTGATATATGTGAGCATCGCCGAGTTAACCAGAGTTAACTGTCGGCAGATTTCTTTAGCTGAGAGAATGATTCAGAGTTGATGGGCTCTGATGGTGATTTCTAACTGTGGTCGTGTGAACAGTCTTCCTCTCTTTCCTCTTCCCGCCCTTTTCTCTGAGTTTCTTCCTCCTTCCTGTTTCCTCTGAAGACAAACTGTGGCGGCAGGGTGAGTGTGCCCGGCTGGACTCTGTATTCACTGTCACACGTGCGCCTGCATGGCCTCAGAACCCTCCCTCCGCTGTGCACTGCATGTCTGCTGCATGTTCTTGTGTCCTGCTGAGGACGAGGTGTCGTGTTCCTGCAGCTGAAGTGTTTTATGTGCCTGAGCCTCTTCAGCTGATCGGCCTCATCGCCGCTGATTTGCTTCCAACATGGCCACCTGCTCTCTCGTGGCGAACACTGATACTTCTCATTGTCATCCTCCAACATCTGAGCTACGAGACCAGCTCCTCTGCCCCCCCACCCTACACACCCACACAGTCCAGTGTGTTTAAAGTCTGGTTTCAGTGCAGTAATGACATCATACCCACACAGCCCTCCTCCTCCTCTGTGTGCAGACATACACAGGCTCCATCCTGGTGGCCGTCAACCCTTATCAGCTGCTGCCCATCTACACAGCCGACCAGATCCGCCTCTACACCAACAAGAAGATCGGGGAAATGCCGCCACACATCTTCGCCATCGCCGACAACTGTTACTTCAACATGCAGAGGAACAACCGCGACCAGTGCTGCATCATCAGGTGGGACAACCCTGAGATCTGTGTTGAATGTATGCATGTGTCAGACACGTGGTTCACTGCTGGGATCCAGAGGAGATCAGAAAACCTGTGTGATTTCACAGCGGAGAGTCTGGAGCCGGAAAAACAGAAAGCACCAAACTCATCCTTCAGTTCCTGGCAGCCATCAGCGGGCAGCACTCCTGGATCGAACAGCAGGTCCTGGAGGCCAACCCCATACTGGAAGGTAGGAACACACACACTGTAGCTGTGGTTAGCATGGGTCAACATGATGGCAGCCTGTTACATTAACACGTTGTTTCTGCTGCAGCTTTTGGAAACGCTAAAACCATCCGCAACGACAACTCGTCTCGTTTTGGGAAATACATCGACATCCACTTCAACAAGAGAGGAGCCATAGAGGGAGCCAAGATAGAGCAGTACCTGCTGGAGAAATCCCGAGTGTGTCGGCAGGTGAAGGACACACACACACACACACACACACACACACACACACGGCTGATACCTGCTGAGGGTTTGGATGATGTGAGGCTGGTGTTTTACTCCCTCCTGTCCGTCTGCAGGCGTACGATGAGAGAAACTACCACATCTTCTACTGCATGCTGAAAGGCATGACTGCAGACGAGAAGAAGAAACTGGGCCTGAGCAAAGCCACCGACTACACCTACCTGACCATCGTGAGGGAGCACACACCTCTGGAAACACAGCAGGGGGCCCACACTGTGTGATAACATGGGTCTGATGTGTGTGTCTGCAGGGAAACTGCACGGTGTGTGACGGCCGGGACGACATGAAGGAGTACTCCAACATCCGCTCTGCGATGAAGGTGCCGACGATGAGTGTGTGTGTGTTGCTGTTCAGCTGTGGATGAAGGTGTGTGACGAACCTGTTTGCTGTTCAGGTGCTGATGTTCACAGAGAAGGAGAACTGGGAGATTTCTAAGCTGCTGGCGGCCATTTTGCACATGGGGAACCTGAGATATGAAGGTGAGAGGAAACAGGACCAGGAGGTTTGTCAGCGTTTCAGTGGAGAAGGTTCAGTCCAGTTCTGTGAGCGGTTGTAGAGACAGGACAGCTGGTTCAAACACTAACTGCTCCACTGACCTTTGACCTCGCAGCTCGAACCTACGACAACCTGGATGCCTGTGAAGTCGTCCGCAGCCCTCACCTGACCACTGCTGCTACGCTGCTGGAGGTGGACACACACACACAACACACAGGTTATACTTTAGTAGCACAGCTGTTCTCATCATGAACATGTGTGTGTGTGTGTGTGTCAGGTGGACGGTAAGGATCTGATGAACTGTCTGACCAGCCGGACGCTGATCACCAGAGGAGAGACCGTGTCCACGCCGCTCAGCATGGAGCAGGCTCTGGATGTACGGGACGCCTTCGTTAAGGTGCAGTTACTAAAACCGTCATTAAGTCTATTGATCAACTAATTCCTGATCTTGCTGTGACTTTACATGTAGTTTTGGAAAGATAATGAGCATCATATTCTCCATCGTACTTTCATATACTTAGTTGTGTAATGACACTGTGCTCTTTTTTCTGGCTCACTACCGCCCCCTGTAGGTCAGTGGAATAAGAAATGCCTCTAAAATGCTGACATGGCCTGAAGGATGCATCACTGTGTGCCTTCCTTTTTACTGTAATATATATTGTGTGTGTGTGTGTGTGTGTGTGTGCAGGGCATATATGGCCGTCTGTTTGTGTGGATTGTGGAGAAGATCAATGCAGCCATCTACAAGCCTCCGTCATCACATCCCAAAACTCTCAGACGCTCCATCGGACTGCTGGACATATTTGGCTTTGAGAACTTCACAGTCAACAGGTCTGACACACACACACACACTCACACACTCACACACTCACACACACACACACACACACACACACCTCATCCCCTCGCTCACGTCTGCTCCTCCCTCCTGCAGCTTCGAGCAGCTCTGCATCAACTTCGCCAACGAGAACCTGCAGCAGTTCTTCGTCCGTCACGTCTTCAAGCTGGAGCAGGAGGAGTACAACCTGGAGAACATCAACTGGCAGCACATCGAGTTCACAGACAACCAGGACGCGCTGGACATGATCGCCATCAAACCCATGAACATCATCTCGCTCATCGACGAGGAGAGCAAGTTCCCCAAAGTATGACCTCCACCATGCTGCATACACAGATAAGAGCACAGTCAGAGCTGCACGGAAACATTATGCACATTAACAGTGTGTTCACAGCTGGGTTGTGCTGCCACCGTGTGGTCACTGTCCCGCCTGCCTGTGTTCTCTGCAGGGCACAGACACCACCATGCTCAACAAGCTGAACTTCCAGCACAAACTCAACACAAACTACATCCCTCCAAAGAACAACTACGAGACGCAGTTTGGCATCCAGCACTTTGCTGGAGTGGTTTTCTACGAGACAAAAGGTTGGTGTGAGACAGATGTGTCCTGATGTGTCTCCTGTTGTTACTGATGTGACCCCAGAGACACTCACACTTTATCAAACTCTGAGGTGACAGAAGAACAAACATCGCACAAAAACATGACTTATATGATCCTATATTTAAATGATTACAGTACAAATTCTCCTGTGTGTGTGTGCGTGTGTGTGTGCGTGTGTGTGTGTGCGTGTGTGTGTCCTGCAGGTTTCCTGGAGAAGAACAGGGACACTTTATATGGTGACATCATCCAGCTGGTTCACTCGTCCAAAAACAAGTTTATCAAACAAATCTTTCAGGCGGATGTCGCTATGGTAACACACCCACACACATATTAATCACAATGTGTCCTTTAAATAAACTTCCATCACAATAACACAATCACTGAGATGTAAACAAAAACAACAAACATGTGGCATCAACATAAGCAGAATATTTTAAACTTTACTTTCTGAGCTGCAGCGCTCTGCTTCTTCTTTCTGCATGCTGTTTGTTTCACTTGCATGTCTGTCAGTAATGTCCAGCTCAGAGCTAACGTTACCGCCCTCTGCCTTCCCTCTGTGTGTGTGTGTCTCTTTCCTCTGTATCTGTGTGTGTGTGTGTGTGTGTGTGTGTGTGTGTGTGTCTCTTTCCTGCCAGTTTCTGTGTGGTTACGGTCCTGGTAGTTCAGTACCTGTCACGTCTCCTCTCAAGGTAAAAATATAAATACATAAAATGACTCCATTCATTCCACCCTTCATCTTCATCATCTTCATCCCGTCTGTTTTTTTCTCATCTGTGTTTTAATAAACAGAAATCCAGTTTAACAACAGTAAACAGTCCGTCTCGGTGTTGCATCATCTTTCACAGTAACAAATTAACACGTTCATATTTCATCATATTCACTAAAGTCCATAATTTAATCAACACGTGTGTTTAATTCATCATTAAAAAGGAATAAACGTTGTTTTAAACGCCCTCTTGTGGCCACAAACAAGAACTACAACCAACGTTTGTGTCAGGTCGTGCTCTTATTTTGAAAGGGCGGACTGGAAAAGTGTTATAACTTAGTGAAGTGATGCAGTTCTTAATTCAGAGAAAAACTTACACATATTTTACTTATATTTGTGCAGTCAGCAATAATGAAATTAAGAATTAGGCATACACAACAAATTTTTTAGCCTTGCAGTACCTGACTGTGACCACAGGAGGGCTGGTTAGTTTCGTGTTCGTCACATTTGGCGCCTGTTGATAAAATGGAGGCTGTTGGTTAATAAATTTAGCAACTTGTGTTTTAACTAAACAGACGTGATAACAATGCAGCCGGACTAACTTGTTGCAGCTGGTTTTAATATTTAAGCTAAGCTAGGCTAATCTGTGACGGAGCTAACATTAGCTAGCGCTCCCTTAAACTTTCAAACTAACTTTTGTTTCTTAAAACAGTAACTTTTTATCTCAGTACTAATATTGTAGTAAACATGTGAGCAATGTCTTCTCATTGTCATCTGATCCATTCATCATTTACAGTATTTATTATTTTCTGGATTAATGATCTGTTTCGTTAATACAGTGGTTCCAAATCTTCCATTTATGATTTATCCTCACATTTGTGGAGTTGTAGCCAGAAAATGTTTATTTCTACTGTTTAAAATGTGTTGCTGGTTAAATTTCTGTTGATTGAACCAATGGATCAGTCCACTAATAGAATTCAGTTTGATGCTGTTTTCTGCAGTGTTCACACTAAATGTGACATTTGAGTGTGACACTGCAGACTTTTATATTTAGACAGAGGAAGAAACGTTTGAGTCAGGAAGAACTGAAGCAGTCCTCATTGTTCCTGACCCTGACACTGTCTATGCTGCTTCATTTTGCTGGTGTGCATGTGACTCCTGTGTGTGTCTGTGTGTGTCTGTGTGTGTGTGTGTGTGTGCAGGGGGCAGAGACCAGGAAACGCTCTCCCACGCTGAGCAGTCAGTTTAAGAGATCTCTGGAGCTGCTGATGAGAACTCTAAGCGTCTGTCAGCCGTTCTTCGTTCGCTGCATCAAACCCAACGAATACAAGAAGCCCATGGTGAGCGCCCGTCGGTCTGTCTGTCTTCATAACTGTCTGTCTGTAAATACAACAGGGCAGGTCTGTGTTCAGGGGTTTAGAAGAGCCATAGACCGTAAAACCACCAGGTTAGTGAAGGCAGACAACATTTCTCAGCTTGATTCAGTGAATAGTTCTGTTGAAACTGTCCAATGAGGAAACACAATGCAGAGGTCAGAGCAGTTAAAACAGTATCAGACTGTATGATTGAACAGTGTTTTCTTTCTAACTCTTTAATTCAAAGCTGTTTTAATCTCTGCTTTCACTTGAACTAAAAGCAGTTTCAGCAGGATGTAGTGTTTGTTTCACCACAGTGACAGTTTTCATGTAGCAGAGGGCCAATCAGACACAATAAAACATTAAATACAGGCTGAGTGTGTGTTGAGCTGTTCACCTGATCATCTCTGTCTGTGTAGCTCTTCGACCTGGAGCTGTGTGTGCGCCAGCTGAGGTACTCTGGGATGATGGAGACCATTCGTATCCGCCGTGCTGGATATCCCATCCGCTACACCTTCGTGGAGTTTGTCGACCGTTACAGAGTCCTCATGCCAGGAGTCAAACCTGCATACAAACAGGTACAGTGTAACTACAGGAGTGTGTGTGTGTGTGTGGAACCAGTCCAATCCCTCCACATGTGTTTGGTCACTGTGCAGTTTTTCCTGCTCTGCAGCAGCAGATTGTTTTCATTGGACTCCATCATGTTGTAGTTTCCAGCTCCTCCCTGTGTGTCCGTCTCTTTCTACAGACATGACATTTTTTAGGCTCTGAAAACACAGACAACATGTCTCTCTCTCTCTCATGTCTCACCCATCAGGAGGACCTGAGGGGGACCTGTCAGAGGATCGCGGAGGCGGTGCTGGGCAGAGACGATGACTGGCAGATGGGAAAGACCAAAATCTTCCTAAAGGTACTCCTGCATTAAACCGTGGTGTTACAGGCTCCACGCTGGCGGCCATGTTGCAGCATGTGTTGCTGCAGAGCTGCTTCCTTCCTGTCGGTCTGTTTGTGTTTAACACAACGGTTGGTGTGTGTTTAGTTTTAGCGTAATGTGATCAGGGCTGTTGCAATATTGAGAGGCTTTATCATTAAAATAGTGATCAATATCCTGATCATCAGAGTTATTGCCAAGTGTGTGTGTGTGTGTTTTCCGCTCTGTGTGTTTTTAAACTTCATGTTTGTGTGTCGGTTTCCCGCCCAGTAAGGACAGATGCGTCCTGAGGCCAGAAGTCATTGGCGAGGCACGTCTGTTTGCTGGTTACCACGGCGACACTGTCACTTAATTCCTCAGGGGTTAAATGAAAATATATCAGCTGATGATTTGGGCTCAGCAGCTGGTTTCATCCTGAACAGCGCCCCCTGTCGATTGACAGTTTGTTCAGTAAGGATGTTTCACAGAGATCTGTCAGGAGACAGGAAGCAGAGCAGGAAGTAGACAAAGTTCAGAGGTGAAAGTGGGGCAGTGCCCACACTTCCCTGACAGGACGTGGTCAGATTACCGGAGGTTTCTGTGTCATGTTAAAGCGGACAGCAAAACATGTAGCTTTGTGTTTACTGTCCAGACAAAAAAAACATCAACATTGTGACGGCAGATGGTAGTTTAAAAAAGTAATAAATATATATTTATATATAAATACTGACCAAATAGTGTCCAAAGGTGGAAGCCTGACTTTAGTTGTTGTGATATTTCTCTTGTGGCACCACCAGCTGGATGATTTCTTGTTGTTTTGAGTCTGAGTGAACACAGACATTAAGTGGAAAAGTGTGAGGATGGGTGGATGGGTGGGTGGGTGGATGGATGGATGGGTGGATGGGTGGGTGGATGGATGGATGGGTGGATGGGTGGATGGGTGGGTGGATGGATGGATGGATGGGTGGATGGATGATGGGTGGATGGATGGATAGATGGGTGGATGGATGGATGGGTGGATGGGTGGGTGGATGGATGGATGGGTGGATGGATGGATGGGTGGGTGGGTGGGTGGATGGATGGATGGATAGATTGGTGGATGGATGGATGGGTGGATGGGTGGATGGATGGGTGGATGGATGGATGGGTGGATGGGTGGATGGATGGATGGGTGGATGGGTGGGTGAATGGATGGATGGGTGGGTGGATGGGTGGATGGATGGATGGGTGGATGGGTGGATGGATGGGTGGATGGATGGATGGATGGGTGAGCTGTGATAACTCTGATATGATGTGAAGTCATTCAGCTTCACAGCTTCCATCCTGCTGGTTTTACTGCTTCCTGTGGTCTGTACAAGAACGACCTACATGTACTGAGACACATCATAAGCTAAAACTGCCTGGTTTAAAGTCAGGGGGCAGATTAATGATGTTAATAAAGGGGCAGCTGTGACCTGTTATTAACATCAAGCATCCATGTGGTATGTTGGTGCAGTTTTTGGTACTTAAAATGGCCGACTAATGTGTTTTATACAAAGAAGCAGCAACACTTTGTGATCATCTAACTGCAGTTAGATTGTTTTTCACTGCTGCAGTCATGAGACATCAATTTATATATTGATTAATAGTGAAAGTGGGATTTTTTCACAGTTTTCAACCTGAGAAGTAACTGAAAACATTTATTACATAATTTTTCGTTGGGTGTGTAGGATCACCATGACATGTTGCTGGAGATTGAGAGAGACAAGGCCATCACAGACAAGGTCATCCTCATCCAGAAGGTGGTTCGAGGGTTCAAAGACAGGTGGGTTCTGTTCATGTGTCTCTTTCTGGAATCACTGATGACAGTTTGTTAAAGCTTTGTGTGTGTCCTGTTTTCAGATCAAACTTCCTAAAGATTAGGAAGTCAGCCATGTTGATCCAGAAGACGTGGAGAGGCTACTACTGTAGGAAGAACTATGGCGCCGTGAGCATCTCAAACCCCGACATGATGCCATGCAGACAATAACTACAGAAAAACTTCTTAACTTCTTCTCTTACGGTCCTTTAGATGCGAGCGGGTTTTGCTCGCCTCCAGGCTCTGGTTCGTTCCAGGAAGTTGTGCGCATCATATCACGTGGCCCGCCAGCGAATCACAGCATTCCAGGGTCGCTGTCGGGGCTTCTTGGTGCGGCGGGCGTTCAGGCACCGGCTGTGGGCAGTCATCACCATCCAGGCCTACACCAGAGGGATGATCGCTCGCCGGCTGTACAAGAGGCTGAAAGGAGAGGTACGTGTAAACACACACATATGTGCATGTGCTGGTATGAGGTATTTCTTAGTTCCTGTTGTTGGTATCTAGCCACAGTTGTGTTAATGGACTTTTGCCTCTGTCCCTTCAGTACCGCCGGAGGCTGGAGGCTGAGAAGATGCGCCTGGCTGAAGAGGCCAAACTGAGAAACCAGATGTCTGCAAAGAGAGCGAAGGCCGAGGCTGAACGGAAACACCAGGTGAAGCTCTGATACTCGAGCTCCGTCTGCTCTTTCAGTTTCAGTTTCTGTTTCAGACTTAATGTGTGATATGTTGATAGGAGCGCCTGGCCCACCTAGCCAAAGAAGACGCTGAGAGGGAAAAAAAGGAGAAGGAGGAGGCTCGGAAGAAGAAGGAGATGGTCGAACAGATGGAGAAGGCCCGCTTGGAGCCCGTCAACGACTCCGACATGGTGGACAAGATGTTCGGCTTCCTGGGGACAACAAGCTCCTTCCCAGGTCAGGAAGGACAAGCCCCCGCTGGGTTTGAGGTGAGTGGATGATACCAAACTAGGCACACAGACTGTACAGTAATGTCCATACATACATTCATTAAAGCAGCAGCCTGTTATTTGTTCATATCTGCAGCCTTTTGTTTACCAAACAATAACATGAAGTGAATTTCTCTGCAGGACCTGGAGCGGACACATCAGGAGCTGGAGGTAGAGGATCTGGACGAGGCTCTTCCTCTGCCTGAGGACGACGATGAGGAAGATTTATCAGAGTACAAGTTCGCCAAGTTTGCTGCCACGTACTTTCAGGGCACCACTACACACACTTACGTCCGACGACCCCTCAAACAGCCCCTACTCTTCCACGACGATGAAGGGGATCAGCTGGTAGGTGACCTTTGACTTCTGAACAGAAACAGAAGAACACATGCATACATCCTTTTACAGGCTTTTACCTGATGATGAACGGATGTGTCTTCCCTGTGGTGTCTCAGGCTGCTCTTGCAGTGTGGATCACAGTGCTGAGGTTCATGGGAGATCTGCCGGAGCCCAAATACCACACAGCCATCAGCGACGGAAGCGAGAAGATCCCCGTCATGACCAAAATCTACGAGACGCTGGGAAAGAAGACGTACAAGAGAGAGCTGCAGGCGCTGCAAGGGGAGGGCGAGGTGAGGAGGAGAAGCAGTGGATCAGATAAGATCTGTAGAGATTCTGTGTGGCTCTGATTCATTAATCAGTTTCCTTCCAAAAACAAGTGAGTTTTTAAATTTCTATGAAAGTTTATAAGACGTATCCCTTCTCCAGGCGCCTCACTCTGAGATCCACAAGAAAAACAGCGTCCGGCACAAACTGGTGTCTCTGACGCTGAAGAAGAAATCAAAGATCACTGAGGAGGTGAGAGGAAGCGGGAGGTGCTCCAGAAGCTGACCTAGGTTTTGGGTCGTTTCCTTGTTGGACTAACGAAGTTACACTTCTGATGCATTTCAGGTCACCAAGCGCCTTAACGATGGTGAATATGGTCTCCATGGCAACAGCATGCTGGAGGATCGACCAACATCAAACCTGGAGAAACTTCACTTCATCATCGGCAACGGGATCCTGAGGCCAGCACTCAGGTGAACAAACAAAGATCCACCTACAGCACCGTTCAAGCATAATCCTTTCGTAGTTTCAGTTTCTGCAGCCTGTGTTGGTAGAACCTGTCAAACTCTGTGTGCATGTGCATCAGGGATGAGATCTACTGTCAGATCTGTAAACAGCTGAGCCAGAACCCCTCGAAGAGTTCTCACGCCCGTGGCTGGATCCTCATCTCTCTGTGTGTCGGCTGCTTCGCTCCATCTGACAAGTTTGTTAAGGTCAGGGCGCCCAGTGTAGTTTTTATAATGACGTCTGTTCATGTTTAACTTACACCTGCTGTGTTTCTGTTTTTAATCATTTGTAGTACCTGAGGAATTTCATCAGCAGCGGGCCGCCGGGTTACGCTCCATACTGTGAGGAGAGGCTGAGACGAACGTTTGCCAACGGGACGAGGACGCAGCCTCCATCCTGGCTGGAGCTGCAGGTACAAACACACACACACAGATCAGCAACACACACACACATCAAGCAACAGCTGGACTGACTGACGCCCTGAAACATCCAGGCCACCAAGTCAAAGAAGCCCATCATGCTGCCGGTGACGTTCATGGACGGCACGACCAAAACCCTGCTGACCGACTCGGCCACCACAGCCAAGGAGCTCTGCAACGCCCTGTCTGACAAGATCAACCTCAGAGACCGCTTCGGGTTCTCACTGTATATCGCACTGTTTGATAAGGTACACACACACACACAGATACTGACAAAAGTTTCTCAAAGTCAAAAACAATTAACACAATTAACAGAGCAAAACAAATGTAGAGGTGAGAATCAGTAAAACCGACGACCTGGCTTCATATTTGATGATATTAAAAGCAGCACAAACTGTGGTTTTTGTGTAGAAAAAAGCATAAATGTGACGAGGATAATGGATGCATTTACTTCAAAGGGCCCTCCAGGTCTGCAGCGCAGCCATTTCATTGCATATGTGAGCTGGATTTATAGCGTGGGCAGTAGGAGAATAACAAAACATTCAGGTGACAGCACCAGCCTGGTAAAAAATGCACAACACAATGTAATAGAGCTGAGTCCCTCTGATCCACAGGAAGTTAAAACTACATTCTGAATGAACCCCACAGGTTTAACCCTCCTCTTCCTCCTCCTCCTGCAGGTTTCATCTTTAGGCAGTGGGAACGACCATGTGATGGACGCCGTGTCGCAGTGCGAACAGTACGCAAAGGAGCAAGGAGCCCAGGAGAGGAACGCCCCCTGGAGGCTGTTCTTCAGGAAGGAGATCTTTACACCTTGGCACAACCCCACCGACGACCAGGTCGCCACCAACCTCATCTACCAACAAATCGTCAGGGGCGTCAAATTTGGAGAGTACCGCTGTGACAGGGTGACTGCTTTAAGTACTGGGGTGACATTTTGGGAAACACATACTTTCCCCTCTGAGCTGCAGAGGAAATGATGACAGTCCAAACTCATTGGTACCTCTCTGTGTCTCCAGGATGACCTGGCAGAGCTGGCCTCTCAGCAGTATTATGTTGACTATGGTTCAGAGATCCTTCTGGAGCGCCTGCTCAGCCTCATCCCTTCCTACGTCCCTGACAGAGAGATCAGCACCTCCAAGACGGTGGAGAAGTGGGCTCACTTCATCATGGCAGCACACAAAAAGGTGCTCCATCTGTGTGGTGAACAGGGCAGGACATGTTTGGACTCTGACATTTAAAAAGCTGCTTTTTATTTTCCCATCTTTCTGCTCAGGGCATCTACACCCAGAAGAGGTTTGACCCTCTGAAGGTGAAGGAGGAAGTGGTGGACTTTGCTCGCCACAAATGGCCTCTGCTCTTCTCTCGTTTTTATGAAGCCTTCAAATTCTCAGGTGAGATGATTTTACACCTTAACTCCTTTGTACAACATGGCTGATACCAATAAAAATGTATTCTGACTGATTTTTTTCCTCCCTCTGCCTCTCAGGACCCAGTCTGCCTAAAAACGACCTGATCGTTGCCGTTAACTGGACGGGGGTTTATTTTGTAGATGAGCAGGAGCAGGTCCTCTTAGAGCTCTCCTTCCCAGAAATTACTGCAGTTTCCAGCAGCAGGTGAGTCAGGAGCTGTAATAACAGAACCACAGAAATTCTCTTTATTTCATCATTCTATTATCTTCATGTTCATTCAGGGGGGGAAAGCTGCAGGGTCAGAGTTTCACTTTGGCAACCTTAAAAGGAGACGAGTACACGTTCACCTCCAACAATGCAGAGGACATCCGTGACCTGGTGGTGACCTTCCTGGAAGGCCTGAGAAAGAGGTCCAAGTTTGTGGTCGCACTGCAGGACAACCCAAACCCCAGTAAGGCCTGAACCTTCACCTAAAAGAAGAAATAGTTTCAGAAATGCAGAAATAGCTGATGATGTTTTCCTCCCACAGCTGGGGAGGAGTCAACGTTCCTGAGCTTCCTGAAGGGAGACCTGATCGTGTTGGACCAGGACACTGGGGAGCAGGTCCTTAACTCTGGTTGGGCGCACGGCATTAACGAGCGAACCAGTCAGAGAGGAGATTTCCCGGCTGACTGCGTCTATGTCCTGCCCAGCATGACACAGCCTCAGCACGACATCGTGGTGAGGGGAGAAACTGAAACTTCCTCTTTTCAAATATCTTTAATTTTTGTTATCTGCACATAAAATATCAACTTATTGTTTTCTGATGTAATCCATACAATCAGGCACTGGTGACAATGACACCAGACCAGCGACAGGAGTCGGTTCGTGTTTCACAGATCGTCATGCCAGAGACAGAGGGGAGAATGAAGCCCTACACACTGGAAGAGTTCTCATACGACTACTTCAGGTACCCATGTGGAATCTAAAGAAAACCGTGAACATTTATTCACACCCACACTGACAAAAGGACCAGATGGAGTTTATTCTTACCTCTTTGAGTAGACGTCCTGCATGGATATAAGCACTTATAAATGATGGTTCCTAATAAAAGCTGCTTCTTCCAGACCTCCTCCCAAACACACCCTAAGCCGGGTGATGGTCACTAAGAATCGCGGTAAAGACAAGATGTGGAGCTGCACCAGAGAGCCGCTCAAACAGCCGCTGCTGAAGAAGGTCGTCAACCACGAGGACCTGGCTCAGGAGGCCTGCATGTCCTTCATAGATATCCTTTAAACTGCTGAAGTGTCAACATGGATACACTCTGGTCTGAAGAAGCTGGTAAACCAGGCCAGTGGATGGACACCTGGGGACAGACAGGGTCTGTACAAGGTCTGCTGGTGGCGAGAGTCAGGGTACACCATGCAAAGTGATGACTGAATATTTATTGAGCTTTGATAAGTATTGAGCTACTCCAGAAATTAATGTACACAGTACATCTGTCTTCAAGGTAAGTAGGTTGTTTGATTCCTTGACTTGGTCCTACCTATGATGAAGTACATGGGCGACTACCCGTCCAAACGGACGCGCTCAGTCAACGAGCTGACAGACCAGATCTTTGAGGGGGCGCTGAAGGCCGAACCTCTGAAAGACGAGATCTACTGTCAGATCATCAAGCAGCTCACTGACAACCATGTCAAGTGTGTAACCCTGATATTGTTATTAAATAAAGCCAAGGTCCACAGGTGTAGAGTGGATCTGAAACTTTAGACGGTGATGTTGGTCGTCTCGGTGGCTGCAGTGCAGGCTCATCCTGAGCATTGTGTCCTGCAGGTACAGCGAGGAGAAAGGCTGGGAGCTGCTGTGGTTGTGCACCGGTCTGTTTCCTCCCAGTAATGTTCTGCTGCCACACATCCAGCGCTTCCTGCAGTCAAAGAAACACCACCCGCTCTCCGGAGACTGCATGCAGAGGCTGCACAAAGCTCTGCGGTACGTCGTGAATTCTTTTACACTGATTATTGTTCAATAGCTGTCATTTTAAGTCCATTACTACTGGTCATAAAATTGTTTACGTGTAAAAGAAAGAGGAGCAGAAAGCAGCATTTCACTTATTTGAAGCTGGACTGACCTCTTGTTTTGGTGCAGTAATGGATCCAGGAAGTATCCTCCTCATTTGGTTGAAGTGGAGGCCATCCAGCATAAAACAACCCAGATCTTCCACAAAGTCTACTTTCCTGATGACACAGACGAGGCACGGCACCATCATTTGCACATGAACTCCCACTGGATGTCAAGAAAGTTGTTTTTGAATAAAAAAATTGTCTCCAACCTGCAGGCTTTTGAGGTGGAGTCCAGCACCAAGGCGAAGGATTTCTGCCAGAACATTTCAACGAGACTGCTGCTCAAATCTGCCGAAGGCTTCAGCCTCTTTGTCAAAATCTCAGACAAGGTCAGAGGTCACAGAGCGCTTCTTAGAGGCAGATTAACAGGCTCATCGTGGTCATGAGTAGAATTCATACTTATACGTCTGTGTGCGTCTTCCCTGCAGGTCATCAGTGTGCCAGAGAGTGACTTCTTCTTTGACTTTGTCAGACACCTGACAGACTGGATCAAGAAATCTCGACCAGCTAAAGATGGTTAGTAGCAGTTTCCTCCATAAGCTTCAGTTTAACCAAACCCAGAATTTCTTGTGTTCTGGAGGCTCTTCAGTTATTTCACCTTCCTGCCTGCAGGAATCGTTCCCTCTCTGACCTATCAGGTGTTTTTCATGAAGAAGCTGTGGACCAGCACAGTCCCAGGGAAGGACTCCTTTGCGGACTCCATCTTCCATTACTACCAGGTCGAGAATAAAGGCTTGACTGTGCACTGAGAAACAGAAGCATGTAGTTATTCAGCAGATAATGTAAAGATCTGTTGGAAATGAGATTTCTCTCTACATTATGATTTATACGTGTAATTCAGGAGCTGCCTAAATACTTACGTGGATACCACAAGTGTTCACGAGAGGAGGTCTTCCAGCTCGCGGCGCTCATCTACCGTGTCAAATTCGAAGATGATAAATCCCACTTTCCAACAATTCCCAAGATGCTTCGAGAGCTGGTTCCCCAAGACCTCATCCGCCAGATGTCCCCCGATGACTGGAAAAGGGTAAAAAAAACGGTTTAAAGTTTCCTCCATGGTTACACCAACCAGGTGTTGTCATTGAACTGAGGTTATTTATGTGTGTTTGTTTACAGTCAGTGGTTGCATACTTCAACAAGCAGGCTGGTAAAACACGTGAAGAAGCCAAACTGATGTTCCTGAAAATCATCTACAAATGGCCGACCTTTGGCTCCGCCTTCTTTGAAGTCAAGGTAAATAAAGAGTGGAAGAAAAGAGCCGACTCTCATTATGTTATCTGAAGCTGAATGATTTTCTTATACAGAGAAACATTTGAGTTTTTTTGTCTTTAGCAAACCACAGAGCCCAAATTCCCTGAGATCCTGCTGATCGCCATCAACAAACATGGAGTCAGTCTCATCGACCCAAAGACAAAGGTTTGTGTTAGGGTCAGATTCAGGGTTAATGCTACATCATATACATCTGAGGGCATTTCCTGAACTCAGAGAATAATCCAGGTGCTTCTCCATTTGATCAGGACATTCTGACCACTCACCCCTTCACCAAGATCTCCAACTGGAGCAGTGGCAACACTTACTTCCACATCACTATCGGCAACCTGGTCAGAGGAAGCAAGCTGCTGTGTGAAACCTCGCTGGTGGGTGAAGGCAACACACACGCACACACACACACAGAAAAAAGGAGGACCATGACATAACAGCAGTCAGTGTGTGTGTTTTTCAGTATGCGGCTGTGTGTGTTCATATCTGCAGGGTTACAAGATGGACGACCTTCTTACCTCCTACATCAGTCAGATGCTGACCACCATGAATAAGCAACGAGTCGGGCGGGGCCAAAGCAAGTGAACTTCTTATTGGCAGGAGGCCACTGAGCTCATCCGCCTCTTGCGCCCCATTGGCCAGTACTGCAGCTGGGGGCGCAATTTTGCGCACCAGCTGTGGTGGATGAGCCGCAGTCCTTCTGCTAGCTCAGAAGGTTCAAAGTTCACCGGGGGGAGTTCAGCGGCGAGCAGCGACGACCCCGGCGAAGGCCCCAGCAACTACTACTGCTACAACCATGACGAAGACGAGCCGTCCAGTGAGGATGACTACCTCTGACGCCTCGGAACTGTCCGTCTTCCTCTCAGATCTGCTCCTGGACTCACCCCTGTGTGTAGACCAACACAGCGCTGAAGACTGCAGCCTTTAGTGAACCCTGCAGTGACCCCAACATGAACATGCTGCAGTCTGTCTGTTCAAATGTTCACAGGGTCTCTGTAGATTTTGAGGCCTTCCAACACTTTTTTTGACCGATATCGACACGAACAGTCGTGTCCTGGACTGTAAATGTTTAAACTAAACATGGTTCAGACGGAGAGCACTTTATCACTGGAGTAGCTCTTCACTGCAGAATATTTAACCCATGGACACTAAACTGTGTTCATGTCACACTCAATAAGTACATATTACACATTAAAGCTATATTCAGCTAAGCCGCAGGCCTCCCACCCTCTAACAGCCTGTGTGTAATATTTAAACGTCTTCCATGTCTGTTAGTGGAAACTGCAGAAACAAGCTCCGACAGTTTATAAGCATGTTAAAATGGACAACTTCATCTTCAACACAACAAACTAACACTGAGGAGCATTAGAGGAGCTTTAGTGGGGCTGATGACAGGTGGTCAATCTATTCAATGATCAATCATCATGTGTTTAAAAATCAGGTCAGAAATAGTTTATTATTTTCTGGTAGCTGCTGCAGTTTTTCCATCACTGAGTAAATTCTCCTGGGTTTTTAGGGGTTAAAACGCATCTTATCTGTCTGTAGATTCAAACGACTAAAGAGACCCAGAAGAAACATAATGGAATAATATATTGAGCCTGTAGGTTTGTTATTTATGTGTGTTTAATGTTTTTAATACTCGTTTATGTTTACATTTGTTTACGGTTTAGTCTTATTTTTCATGCCTTAATATTTGTTCCATTATTAGCACTCGAGCTGCATCACTCTTCATCAGTGGAAGGAGTTGTGGATGATTTATTACAGGATTTAGTTATAGATCATTGAATTCTCTTAGATTAAAAAAAATTTTCTCGGTTTTTATCAAAGTTCCTCCATTTTTAAGGGTTTAAATGTCATTAATACTACATTAATACTTTTGAATATGAATGGTTTTTACACCTCTGAGGTCGGTTCCTTTTCAGCCGTAGCTTACATGTTTCTCTTTGGTGTTGATTATCACTTTGAATAAAATGAGCACACACATTTTTAAACGAAACAAAAACACAGTGAAGCGCGTTCCTTCACACTCAGTGATCGGAGGATACTCACCCGTTTCACAGATGTCGTACATTCCTGCTGTGAAGCCAGATGTTCAAATCCTTTATCCATGTGTGGAGCTGTGTGTTTGGAGGTGAGTAGTGAGGTTATTTTAAATTTAAATGAAAAAAATATACATTGCATAAATCTTCTGTGTGTTGTGTTGTTGAGACTCCGTCCTGTCAGTCTGACCTCTGCCTTCTTTCCATATTTAGTTTTTTAAATCAGACCTTGTGGATCTGACTCACTGTGTGACCTGCACCGGGCTGTTTGTATCCTGAACAAACAGTCCGGTACTGTAACCGTGCCAATCACTTCATTTGAAACCTTCATGTTCAGTCTTTCATTTTGGATCTTTGTGTACGTTGTGCTGCTGTCCAGGTTTTAGCCTTTAGTCTGTGACTTCCTGTTTCCACACGTCTGTAATGTGTGCTGTCATTTTTGTACAAAACACTGAAAAAATGTGTTTAAACTCATTAATAAATGATCAAACCTCCAAATCTATGAAGCATAAGTGGAACATAGGGCAAAGGTTTTTGTGTTCTGCTGCTCCTGGTTGTTCACTTTCTCTTGTTTATTATAATAATTTAATATTTTTTAAATATTTCTATCCTTGATCTTTCTATCATTTTAAATTTGTACATTTAGTTAAAGTTTTTTTACAGTGTAGCTGTTACATAAAATAATTTCATATGTTACACATAACCACCACTAATGTGGACTCTGACTGTAGCTCGCTGGTAGAATTAAACATCAAAACACTTTACAGGACAGAGTCCTGTTGCTCCAAATGAACACCGGCTGGCCGCAGCAGCTTAAGTGCAGAGGTCATAGAACATCTGTACACTGAGGCATAACAAACAGTGATGGTTTAATGCCAGCAGACAGCAGGTATAATCACAAAACTTACAGTAAAAAAACAGAGGAATAAACAGCTGGTAAGTACAACACAGGATGTAAAAGGCTGCAGAGAGTTAAGCCATTGAAAGCATCGGGACTGTTACACTTTAGGTTCATGTTTGAATGTTTGCACAGCACCTCTGTCTGAGTCTGAGTGCATTAGGATCTGAGATGCTGTCGGGCTTATGCTCATAGTTTCAGATGCTTTAACTCAAAACACACTGATTGAAAAGATCCAGTGTTTACTGAACGTCTTAATGTTCACAGATGCACGGGAACAGATTCTTACAAATTAAAACTTTGAGCACAGCCAGCATGTCAGAGCAGAAGACTTGGTACCACATGATGTATCCTATAAAAACAACAACATAACAAACTCACAGACATGAGGACAGCGGAGCAGATATGCTGTACTGATGATGATGATGATGATGATGATGATGATGGCTCATAAAACAATTAAAGCTTTGCTGTTTTACAGAGAAACAAACCTGTTCATGCATCAGACCACTTTGAGACGATGTTCCAGCTGTGGACCTGACAGTAATCTCTCTCGTTTTTTTAATCCTAATTTTATTCCTAGTCTGGATGCAATATTTCAGGTTGCTTGCATCACCTTCACTGAACTAACATGCACAGCACAGCAGCATGCTGCATGTAAAACATAGAATACTGCCATGGTTTTGCCCTAAACATTGACTTAACAGCAAAGATAATGGAGGCAGAACCTCTGCATGTTTGTACCGAGCAAAAGTGCGAGTTAGCTAGCTGACTCCAGGCATATGATGCACTGAGAATACGCCATCTGGCCACAGAGATACCAAAACTAGAAGGAAAGTGAGGAGAAAAGGCCTGAGCTCCTTTGAATTCACATGTTCTTGATGTAGGCTAGATTTGATTTACAGCGTGCTGACAAATCTGCTGTGATGCTCGTCAGTGCAGCTGCTCTGACCGCTGCTACACTGCCTGTTGAGTTTGAAACTAAACTTTGAACAAATCCAAGTGACGGAAGCTTCGGTCTTAAAGGTAGGGTAGGAGGTTTTAAAACTCAGTGAGTCAGCCAGATTTGGAAAGTAAACACACGCCCCTTTCTCTCGGAGCTCAGCCTGAAGCCACGCCTCCAATCACATGGACGCGCATCACCTGAAGACGAGCTGCGGTCTGTGACTTCGGCCATCATGCACGTACCTCTCTGGTGCGCGCAGAGCAGGAAGAGAGTGACAACCAGCCAATACTCCTACAGGGTCCACCCGGAGGATTGGCTGATGTTTTTAGCGTTTTATAGCTTCCACAGATGATTAATATTCTTCGTTTTAATGAGAAAACAAACTTGGATTGTAAAGAGAAGTTACACTAATTTAACAAAAAGTGCATCAGAATGAAATCTCCTACCTTTACCTTTAAGATATTAGACCAGAGACCAGATGTATAATACCCCGTTCACACTGGGGAAAAAATGTGGCTTAAGCAGGATTTGGCCGCATCTAGATCAATCCAGATGTGTTTTTTTCTGAGTGTGAACACCTCGAATCCGGCTGTATCCTGTTTGATTTCAATCCGATTGGCTCAAATGTGGCTCCGGTGTGAACGCAAATGTGGCTAGCGAATCCGGCTAGCAACATCCTACTTCTGGTTAGCGATGTGCTACTTCCGGTTCACGGGGCGCGACACGGGACAAAAAACCGCATGACGCATGTGCACATGCGGTCCTACCACGGCGTGAACGGACTCTGTATATTACGAGGCGCCACCTAGTGGTTTGGAGGACAGCAAACATGCTGGATGAAGCCGGATTGAGTGCGGACACAAGTGTGTGCTAGTCAGATTTGAAAATAGGTCTGAACGCATCCAGCTTAAAGGCTGTCTGGGCTCAATCCTACTCTAGCTGGAATGACTTTCTCCAGTGTGAATGGTGCCTAAGAGACCAGCCCTTTATCCAAGTCTCTGAAAGTTACATTAATTAAATTATGCAATTAGCATTCCATGAACCCTTAGCCATAATGTTGACGTCTACACTGTGTGCATCCTGTGATTTGTCAGCAGCAGCGGTTGTATTTGAAGGTCCTGTAGATCCACTACGCTGAGTTAATAAAGTGGTTTTGAACAGTTGTTTTTAAATGGCACTTACTGCAATGTGTCCTGCTTGAGCTCCATCACTGCATAACCAAGGCCCCTAACCTCACAGACTGACACCTGAAAGGTTCAAACGAGACACTCTGGGTTTAAAATCAGCTCAAGTCAGGACAACATAGCACAGACTGAGTGTACAGTCATACTTCCAGAAAGTTCTGTGTGCGTATATTTGAGGAAAAACAAAAGCTATATTCACTGCATTGTAAAAAGAGAACAAGGTCTGGTTTCTCAAAAGTTTCTCTTTCTTTATTCAGAGCAGCTGAAACTTGATTTGGCACAAATCTGTAGCCGAACTGAAAAACCTGCCCCACAAAACCAGCCACACACTTTTGAGAAACACGGCCCTGATTAATAATACATTCACTTAAGTACAAACATATATATATATATATATATATACTTACTAACAATATGTCCTCGAGCCCCGGGTTTACATTCACTCTGTCAGTCCTGCAGTGTTCAGGTCACACACTGCGTCCAACACCTCACACACACACACACACACACACACTAAAGTTTAAGACATGGTTTAAAGTTTGGTCTGATGCACCTGATATCTGTACAGCTGAACATAAGAAGTAAAGCGCGTCCGTCCAAATGTCTCTGAGCAGTGTTCACCTCCTCCTCCTCCAACATTTGGTCTTCATCACCTAGAACCTAAAGAGCGAAAGCGACTCGTGTCACTACAGCGGCTGAATGTACTCATTATTATTTCTTTTTTTTTGTGAGGTGTAGTTTCTTGCGTTGTTGAGCTCAGCTGGTGGTGACCAGAGATGAAAATGTTCACAAAGCATGTCAGCTTCTGGTCCAGTGGTTAACTCCTCCTCACCTGGCGGGCTTTGAGATTATAGAGTGGAAACCCCTGTGTTCATGCTCACAGTGTCTCATGAACGAGGTTTGGCCAGCAGTCCAGTTCCTGTTGATGGAGGTGAGGGGGGAAGTGGAGAGACAGACGAGGGTGTATGTGTCTTACCTGAACCTGAACCTGAACCTGAACCTACATCCTGCCATCAAATGGATCTGCCCCTCACTGACTCCATTTCCTTCCCTCTTGTATTTAATGACTGGGATGAAGGTGACGTCTGTTGACATCTGAGTTGAGGTGTGAAGACAGGTTTGATGTTCTTTGTCTCTACTTCTTCTTCTGCCCCCCCCCCTCTCTCTCTCTCTCTCTCTCTCTCTGCCTCCCCCTCCCTCCTCTGGTCATTCCTCCGTGATGGTGGGCAGGTGTGGAGTACTGGGAGAACTGGGCGTGCTCCGTAGGTCCGGGCGGACATTAACACTGGAGATGGACCACACGTCGCTCAGCTCTGCAAAGTGAGCACAAAGAGTTTCTGTATTGCCAAAGGGGGGTAGAGTGTAAATTAGAGGCCGCAAGGGGGGGCGGGTGGTCGATGCAAAGATGCAGGAGAGAGATATATGACATGAGGTGAGGGTGGTTTAGGTCTATAACAGGTGACTGAGCATCAAACATGCACATTAAAATAACCAAAGGACGGCTTTTCACAGGATGGAACAGTGCTCATGGTTCATACAGGAGTCCTGAAGGGATGACGTGGCATGCAGGGAGTCATGGGTTGAAGACCAAGGGGAGGGAGACAAGGGCTCCAGCAGAGGGGTCAGAATGGAGAGGGCTCCAGCGAACACAGATGACCTCTGATGAGTCTAGCACACACAAACACACACAGACACACAACATACAGCAGCAGATCACTTCATGCAAAGACGTGTTCATCATGAGTACGCAGCAGAGTGAAGTTCAGAAAGATCATTCTCAGTCACTTCATCTAGCATGTTCTCTGCAATAAATAAATACAGATTTGGATGCATAGAGGAATTTAATCTTGAAGTAAATAATAATTTGTCAGACTCGTGTGAGCCAGGCTGCACTGAAAACATGATCACTCTGAATCAACTGATACACTCATCTAGGTGTTCTACTGACAGGGATGAAGCACCTGTTGATGTCAGAATGCTCAGAACAACTCTCCTACATTCATGGAACTTACAACTGTTAATGAAACTAAATTATTCCGTTTTCAAAATTGTCTAGTTTATGTTAAAAAAACAATCTTCAGAATATTCCGAACGAGCTGTAAAAACTTCAACATTTTGCATAATGAGTGACTTCAGACATCAATGTAAACACAGTCGGACTGATGACGAGACACAACATGAGAATGAAGCCAGCTGTGGAACTATGAAGTCGTTTCATATTAACTCATAAAGGCACAGCGTAGACAGAACAGAAATAAATAAAATATCCTCATACCTGTCCTGAACTTGCTGTATGGTCCATTCTCATGGGCCTGGTGGCTTCCAGACCAGAAGGGCAGGCCTCTCTCTCTCCACCTGTGCCACACAGACACACACAGCACAGATCAGAGCCACAGGCCGTCACCAGGGGTGCTCCTGTCTTTAGCTTTGAGCCACATGCAGCACTGTAGCTGCTTTGATGTGTACACAGGGCACAGTGTGTGACAGAGTCCAGGTGACCAGGTGCTGCCCGAGGCTGATGATGAAAGGGAGGACGGAGGAGAACAATGGCAGCAGGAGCGCTGGAGTCTGACAGCTGCAGTGAACATGAAGGACAGATGAAAGGCTGGCTGTCTTCACCGGAGACATTCACAGCGCTCCACTTGTACAAAAAGCTGCGGTGGATAATGAAGGTCAGTATTTCACTGTGAAGTGGATGTGAAGGTTTGTTGAAGGTCTGCTGGTGGTGGTCTGGTGGTGGTGGTGGTCTGGTGGTGGGCTGCAGTGACTCTCAGATTACATGTTAATAATAAAACCTCATCAGCAGCCAGGATGACTCAGGCCTGCTCCCCCACCAGTTAAACAGAGCAGTGTGTGTGTGTGTGTTCTTACCAATGGAATGTGAAAACTGCAATGATGAGGAAGGCCGACACTACATCAGTCAGAATCCACATCAGGCTGTATTCCTCCGGAGTCTGCAGACAGACACAGATCCTTCATGTGAGCTGGGTCAGAGAACCTGAACCTCATTACTCCCCTGAGTGACCAGAAGAGACTCCTGATCAAAACACCTCTCAGGGCAGATGAGCAGGCGGTGAAAGAGAAAAGTCACAGGTCTCCTAACACCCACATCACCTGCTGGTGAGATCTCCAGCAGGATAAAGAACCTTCCCCCTGACTGACGGTCACAGTGAATAACAGCAAGTTCTAGATCATGGAAAACATTCCGAGTTTGGAATCTGCTCACCATAAGGAAGAGCGGCTTGTTGATGTGGGACAGGATGTGGATGGAGTTGGTGGTCACGGACTGTGCTCCAGCACACCAGGCCAGGGTGTAGAGCCACGGCTGGCTGATCACATACAGGTTAGTGCTGATGTTCAGTGACTGGTATTTACTGTGCAGACAGAGCAAAGGGAGACAAACTCAAAATCATATTATCTTGGAAACGTTTAGACGACCAGTAAAAGCAAAGATTCCGTCACAGACCCAGAAAACATTGTGAAAACAAAGAGAGAATCTAGAGTCACTGACTCAGCTCGGAGCTGAGGGATCATTCTTTGAGGCTTTATAAGTCCTGAGGCTGTATAATCTCAGAGTTGTGTAACCTTGTTATTGTTCCTGCCTTGTGCTGTTACACTGGAGCTGCCAACTCAGCAAGGAGCAGCAGGCAGCAGCGTGGCAACGAGCAAATCTACCTGTTCAAAATATGAAACTAAACTTTGGTAGTTTGGGGCAGAGAATCTGAACCGTTATGTGAGCATATTGCTGGTAGAGCTGGAAGTATGACTTCATCTAGATGTCGATTGTGATGGAAATTTTAATATCTGTACATGCAGCCTCTCCTTTAATCACTGTTACTTCCCTGGGACACCCGACCTCCTGTTTCTCACCAAAGTAACAAATCCTGTTGCCTTTTGCCATTCAACATTGATGTCTGGGACCTTCCCAATATACAAGAGACTCTGATGTGGAGAGAGTCCTGAGCTGTGTCCCACACTCCAGGGGGGCCAGCTCTGGGAATGATCGGGAGACAAATGGCTCTGTTACCTGCTGGACTCCAGGAAAATATCTTTAGGTGTGAGCTAGCATCCCACACTCCAGGAAGTCAACCTCAGAACTTCAAAATATAACCAGGAGACCGATGGGTCTGTGACCGGCTAGAAGAGGGTGTGACTTGATTGGGGGGGGGACCACACAGTGACAACATGATTCATCTCCAGCTGGTGGCAAACAAGGTGCCATCAAAGCCGAAATGTCCCGTGTTTACAGTGAAGACGAACCAACAGCAACAAAGGGAAACTACTTCAGAGGACAGACTGTTCACAACTGTCAACGTACATGAGTCACTCCACCATCTCTCGCTCCAACATCTTTCCAGATTGTTCTCCCACTGCTTCTGTTTATGAACAAGTAGCTCCCACTCCTTCCTCTTACACAACTTAAGAGCCGTTCTCATCGTCCGCAGTTAAACCTCCTCTGCCTCTCATCAGCTCGGCCGATCCTCTCATCCGCTGAAGTTTTGCTGTAACCAAATTTCCCTCTCCTCTCTCTCCTACCTGCCCTTCACCTCCCCCTCTCTCTCCCTCTCTCTCTCTCTCTCCCTCCATCTTCATCTTCACACGTCCCTCAGGTTGTTCTAACAGCAACAAAGGGCCACTGAGGACGCGGTGGCCATCTGTAAAATGAGTTATGTAACGACACACATGCACATTTAGAGGAGATTTTCAAAGTTCAGTAAAATGTCACATATCTCTCAGCATGAGCAGGGTCACTGTGTAAATGGGTGTGATTGCATAACTGAAGGCCTGACTATGATTTGGTTTTAACCGATTATTTTCTGGTGTTGTCTCTTTTCTACATTTTCATTTCTGTTGTTACATTGTGCAGCGACTCTTGTGTCACGACGCGTGTGATTCCATTAGTGAAGGACTGTGTACCGGATCTGCTGTTGAGACATGGTGCTGTAATGCAGGTTCAGTCTGGTGATGTGACCGTCTGTCAGCTCCTGAATAGAAGCCTTTTCTCCGGACGTCTGCTGCAGCTCTGGGTCCATAGCCTGGACTAGCTCCCTGTCTTCAGATGGCAGCCACAGCACCTACACACACAAATAAACACACACAAATAAACACAAATCTGGAAGGGTCCAACACCGGCTGGAAAAAGAAAAACAATACTTCATCCATACATTTAGAATTCTCTGTCATCTTCCAGTCAAATGTGAATCTGAACATGCGTCTGAGTTGGTTACCTGTGAGGAGTTGATGTGGGCCTGTATGACCTGCAGAGTGGTGTTAATGTATGACTGACTGTACGGATGTCCATACGGTGGCTTGCGCAGGTCGAACAGGATGAGCCTGCCGCTTGTGGCAGCTACCTCCAGGAACTGGGTCAGCGAGGGAACAGACTGGTTCTGTGCCTGGGAGCGGTCAGCCTCAGAAAGGGATGACACAGTACCAAAAGGATCCCTCTGTCAGAGATAAGATGAGTGCAGCAGAGTAAACATCTGGATGCATAGAGGAGCCAAATTTAAAGTCGCAGAAAAATGTTTTATTTCCAGTAACACAGCTCTGAGGTGTGTGTCGTGTGGTTGTTGGTCGCACCGATAGAAACCAGTCTCCGGCATTTAGCTGCTGAAGTTCAGCCCAGGTGAACATGGAGGCATCGAGGTGAGTCCGGTTTGGAAAAACCTCAGCGACATTTGTAGTCCTCTGGAGTGTGATGTCATGCATCAGGAAGGGAATCCCGTCATAACTGTGGACAGAGATGGAAACAAAACAACACATGAAATCAAAGCAGGATGAAAGCAGGGAGGAGTCAAAGCCACCGTCATCCTAATCCCATGGAGTTAAGTCCAGCTCTCATGAAGCCATCTTTCTTCTTCATGAACATAAACCAGCAGCCTAAAATCTTATTATGTCATTTAATCACATGGCGTGATGTCAGCGATCTACATGCAACTAACAGACCACCTCACCACAAACACACTGACTAACAACCTGGGGGACTAGCAGCAAGGGATTAAGCTAGCCTGCTGATGTTGAGCCATGCCATGCTGCTAATCCCTGTGTCCAGGCTGTAAACAGTGTGCCACACCAAAAGCTGCGAGCTAATTGGGCAGCTAGCTACTAACTGGATTAGCACGGCAGTAATCACCTCTGAGCAGCACGCGAGCATCTGATGTGTGTCGGTGGCACCAAAGCACAGACTTGGGTTCAGTTCATGTGACCAACTGTAATCTAGTGTTAATAAATGTCTCGATTTGATAAACATCACACGGGTCATGTGCTTAATTATTTAATCAGGAAGTGAAACAAACAACACGTACAGGGAGACGAGAGCGGCTGGTACCTGATGGTGACGTCAGTCTCCAGCCCCTCTCCTCCAGCTTCCACCGCCTTCTCGAACGACATCACTGTATTCTCTGGAGCGAGCTACACACACACACACACACACACACACACACACACAATGCATCTGAGGGTTCATCACCAGTAGGACCGGTTCAGCTGTCATGGTTCTGTTCGGTCTTACCATTGGTGCTCCTCTGTGTCCAATGAGTGTTGGTGCAGCTCCCAGTTTTCCAGCCTCTTTAATGCACGGCGAGTACATTCCCAGGGGGACCAGGTAGAGGGAGAACAGCACAGACAGATAGAGACCCAGGACGGCCACCTGACGCACTGAGCAGCACAAAGGAACAGTAGAAAAAGAAACAATATACTGAATATAGCACAGTTAATGGTTCCAGCTGCTGTACTACAGTACAAATCAGAAGCACCGAGAAGAAATCTACTGGTATCACAGACGGTGCTCCAAACTTCCACACTTTGTGAAAATAAGGTATGACGTGTGGCAAAAAAAACAGTTTCCAGGTACATCCTGGACATGACTCAGCATCACTCTACCTGCTGAATCACCATGGCAACGAGGGAGAGTACCCATGGAGACAGAAAAGGGAGAGAGAGAGAGAGAGACTGGCAGACACAGAGGTCAAGGCCATTCAGAGGACAGGAACAGGTGGTCGAAGCTAAAACTAAACACACGAGTAACAAAAAGGAACAAAAGCAAAAATCAGACTGAGAGGAAGAAGCAATAACTTTTTAGAGCTGCAGCATCCCATCCATATAGACCCTCACACCACTATCAGTGTTCACTTCTGACAAATCTGACAAACACTCATCCGGCCACTCACCCTTCTTGTTCATGCGGAAGAAGTGTAACGCTATCGGCCAGGACAGAACTGCCATAAGTGCGACTGCAGCCACATGGAGGAAAGGTGCTGTCACCTAAAAAAGGGATCATGACAGAGAAGGATTCACAGACTGAACGTGACTCATCACATCACACACTGATGCAGTTTCTGTGTGCCAGAGATATCTAACCTGCAAGGACAGGAGGAGGGTCTTCCATTCTTTGCTCCAGAGATCAGACAAGATGGCGGTGGCTGTGACGGAGAACGCCAATGTCACCATGATGCCAGTCTGACAAAAAACAAGGACAAGGGGGACGCAGCTTATTAGGAAAAACAGGGAGCACAGGTTCCAGGTTCCATTAGAGCACTCTGTTTTGTACCTTGTGGCTCCAGTGCAGGTACAGCCTCTGGCCCTCAGTAAGCAAACACACCGCCAGCACCTGAACAGATAGAGATTCATTAGATAAAGATGATCCAAGCAAAGAATGCTTTGCCGTCAAATGGTGAGTGAATGAAAACAGTTCAATCCTCATAT
>NC_041033.1:22300157-22332657 GCF_900634625.1 Parambassis ranga
ATTTCCCAGCTTCACTCCGACTCTTCCTTCCTCCCTCCCCTCCTTCACCTGTCCATCTGTCAGTGCTCCTCTTCCTCTCTGTCCAGTACTTTAGCTGCTTGACATCAAACTCTTTTATTTACCCATGAAATGAGCCACACACTTTACAAGTGTATATAATTGATCATAGAAATTAACAAAGCATAGCTCAGATTTCAGACTACAACCTAATCCAGTGTCCATCATAGAAAATCTGACTATAGCCAATGAGAGAGAAAGACTAAGACCCGGGGCACAACCCTGAGAATGAAAGGTACATTCACATCTATCAGGTGTGTATGTTCAAAAGGAAGCAAAACCTGCAGCAGCACAGGAGTCACATGGTGCAGGTAGGAGTCAGTGTTTGACGCCGCTTCGGACGCACAGCTCTGCTGTGATCCCGGTGACAGGAAGCCGGTCCATATGGACTCTCTAAACCACAGTGTACATACTGTCAGTGCACAAGGAGGCAGTGCTGCACACCTGAAGCTCCACAATCATGCCGACAGCATCTGCAGTGCACATTTAACCCTACACACACTTTTTGAGAGAAACTAAATATCTGTTAACTGATTTTTGACCCGATGACTGAAGAAAACGAGCACAGACCTGTAAGAGGAGGCTATAAATATCAGGCACAACCAAACCAACCAGCAGAAGCACACGCACTAACTATCTGACCCAGGAAAACAAGGAAAGGAGGTTTTTCCACAACTGTTCTACTTTCTCCAAAAGCCCTGCTCCAGATTTCCAAAAGGACAGAGTTCTGAGAAAGTGTTAGCGAACAAAGTCTGCCTTTATCCTGACACCAAGGACTGACGATATATGGGTCACACTCCGGACAGCTCCGACCCGCTGCATGTCAGCCAATCAACAAACCAGCCTGGGCTAGAACGTGTGTGAATACATAAGTCCTCTAACTATTGGTGCCACTATGCAATACACAGAAATATGAAAAACAAATCCACTCTGGGTTCCGGGTTCTTCTTATGGAAACAGAGGCAGCTGCACACAGAGTATCTTTGCAATCTGTCATGTTTCACTTGCCTGCACACCTCCATTACATCTGACAGGACCACTGACTGCCTCAGATCCACCACTGAGAATTCAATTATGACCCAACAGGACCCAGTTCAACTGGAAATATGGCACCACAGAGTCCGGGGAGCCTGAAGGCTACAGAAGCATGGAGCGAACCAGGAAGGGAGATTTCATATTCACCTTGTAATTTTATAATGTTTACTGTTGTCCACTTTTGACACAAATCAGGTCTTTGCCTTGTGATGATATCTATAGAGCTGCACACACTTGTGTTTGTATGTGAAACCACACAGGATTACATGGTCAGTGCTTAAAACAAACAGAGACTCCATCATGTAGTACAGTGGATAAATAACCTTGAGAGAGTCTGTCAGTCTCACTACTTAGCATGCAGAGTGCCACATGCTAAAAGTAAACAGAGACATGAGTTACTGCAGTCCTCTGCAAGCAGCTCCTCACCCAGCAGCAGCAACTGGAACTGAAGGTAGTTGGTTCCAGAGGAGAAAGTACAACACTGGAGGAGAAACATCTGTCGAGATGGTCGAATGTGCAGACCATGAAAATATATCGAATACAGACATCTGCATGTCTGGTTGTTTTAGTTCTTTGCAGACCATCGTGATGCCACTACAGCTGCATTTGTACATTAAACGTACCAAAACATGCGCAAACCCATCCTTAAAAGCTGCACACTGTCACAGAAAATGACTCACATGTCAGCACTGAGTGCACGTACACGTAGCGCACACACACACACACACACAAAGCAGGAGGATACTGTAGAAACATAGATGGAGAGCGGGGCTGAGAGAACAGAGGGGACAGTGCACAGAGCCGGCCTTTGTATCCAGACCAATCAGCTCTCTGCTGTTCACTCATTGTCCAAACACATCGCACCACAACTAACAACAACAACACCAGCAGCAGCAGCAGCAGCAGCCGCCGCTGCCACCAGGCATGTGCTGATGTCAAGGCTTCATAAGACAGTGGTCCTTTGTGGACATAATGCTGGGAATCATTTAAGAAACAGCAGCGAACCTGAACGTTGATCAGAAAACATCACTGCTCTGTTGGCTGCCACTTAATGTCCCCGGTCAGCAGAGCTCACAGGAAGACGTCTTTGTGATGATGTTTAAGGGTCCTTAAGGTGGACATGAGCTGACCGATATATTGATTCACTCATCAAGGTCGTCATGGTCACATGATCCGCATCAACAGCCACAGCGAGCAGGTGCTTTTACAGCTTGACGGGAACATTCGTCCACAGCAACAAAATCCATCTCATTAACTCGGTCATTTTAAATAATATACTGGAACAGGTACCACACCATCATCACCATCATCATCATCATCATCATTATATAAACACAATGCACTCACTCCGTCTGACTGACTATGATTGATCCTGTATTGAAGCTTGGTTTGAAACTGCTCGGCCTTAGTAAAAGCATCTAGTGAACGTTCAGACTCCTCTTCATACAAGATGTTGAACGTATAAACACATGTACAAATAAAAAATAAACCTGTTTGCCAAAGGCAGAGACTTAGGCCTGATACTTAGTGATGCACTCGTTATGGTACCTAACAGCAGCTCATCCCTCCTGTGGATCAAACTGTACCTTCCTCCCTCTGAGATCAGTCTGACCCAACACACTGTTAATTATACTCATGCTGGATTTATTGTAGACTGCACACAGTGTGTTATATATGACTACCAGTATGACTGGATGATTGTTTATATGCCCCCCCTGGGATCAATAAATGTCTGTTATCAGCATATTAAAACTACTTCATTAGGAATATTTCCAGTCTCATCTCATCACATCCTGTCTGTGTTGGAGCTCTGTGAGGACACAAGTATTCACTGTGATGGAAAAGTAATCACGGCACACAACAGACCCTTAAAAACCAAAAACAATCTGAGGTCTAAGAGGATCACGAGGCTGCAAATCCAGGCCCAGCTCTTTCCAAAATATGTCAAGCTTTACCACCCTGACAGCAGTAAAACAGGCTGCATGTGGTCCTGTCGGGCAGCAACATGTCTGCACAGCACAGCTACGATGTATTGTAACATACAGCGACATCATCGGTGCCTCAGACCAGCGGCTCACAGGGATTTAACATGATCTCACTTTCTACACATTTTTCTTCTGCCTGCCTGGAATGATGTCACCACCTGATACTAGATCCAGAACATGTTCCTCCACCATCAGGCTGGACTGACACGTATTTTAAAAGCAGCATTTCGACCGTCTGATGGTTAATGAAGCACCTCTTCTGATCTCTGGATCACAGAGTTCCACCCTGTGCAGTGGCTCGTGGATCAGGAACGTCCCTCTGACACCTTCAGTCCTCTCACAGCTGAGTGTCTCTGACCTTGTGTCTCTGATGTTCTTCCATGTGACTCATACAATAAGGGTCCTCAGTGGACAGTCTGAGCTCAGACAGGTCCTGTACTGACCTATGGAACCACACTAAGGAAACGTCTGACCCTCAGTGTCAACAGCCACACAGTCAGAGAAGATAAGAGAGTAAAATAAATAACATTTACCTGAAAGCCTGAGATCAGTCAGAACCTCTCAGAGGAATTTACGTCAACATGACAAACAGAAGAAGTTTGATGTGAACACAAACCTATAAACCAGATGTCAGATTAACCCCTAGATATTAATGAATACATTAAATAACCATTTAAAGAAGAAAAGCATCGCAGTGTTGAATCATCGCGGGACGTGGAGCTGATGTTTACAGCGCGTCGTCACTACACGGAGATCGATACGCTGATGATCGCCGCAGATCAATGAATCGAACAGCTCCTCACCGGGCGGGCGGCTCGTGTGTCTTCGTGTCTCCTCGGTTTTTTCCGCCCTTTGAGTCCGACTCTTAGTTTTTAAACAAACACGTTCTGAGGCACGCGCCGCGCTGCTGCAGTGTCTCGTGCTGCCCGTCTGATGCACCGCACGCGCTCCGGCTGGCTGCGGAGAACTGCAGGCAGGCGCGAGGGCTCCAATCAACCTGTTGCCTACGTCATCACAGCGCACGCGTCGTTTCCTGCACTCACACACACACACACACACCCACACACACAGACACACACACACACACACACAGACACACACACACACACAGAAAATCAGGTCATAAATTAACGTAGATTAAAAATAAATCTGTGATTACTAATTACTAATTACTGTCCTGCTACACAAGTTCAAATGTGTTCACAGTATTATGTTAAAGACATAATTAGTGTTAGTCTATATCTCAGCTTAAACTCTGAGCTCTAAGTTTTTCATTACTTTAACCTCGATGGTACAGATGAACAGTGTGACAGCATGCAGGCCTGTGCTGAGTTTAAAACATTGAACCATATTACAGTGATGTGCTTAATTGTCCTCGTAGACCTTCATGTGACTTCATTAGGGCTCCTGTAATGATAAAATTCACCATTTAAAAGAAAAGCGTCCGGTTTGTGTTGATGATGAGTGTGAGCGTCTGTTCCACATGAGGGGAAGTGCTGCAGCAGACTCCAGGCTGACAGCAGAGCCTGAACACGGGGACACGTCAGGCTACAGTCTGCATGAGTCCAGTCACTGTCACAGAGTCCAGTCGTCTGTTAGCTGGAAGCAAACACTGTGTGTGAAACAGGAACCAGTAAAACCAGGCAGAAGAAGTCCAGACCAGGACTCTGCAGGTGTTATCATCATGATTCTATAAAGAACTCGGCCTGGAGTGGCTGCACTGCTGTAGAATTACTGCTGTTTTTAGTCGGCCATTTTTAGAATCTACATTCATCAGTGGTTAAACTATTCTGCCACACTGACCCTCTGGACCAGAGCATCGATTGGTTCTGGATCCTCCTGGTCCAGCCGGCATCAGTGGAAGTTTCAGTGTTTGAACAGATCAATGGAAACTTTGCAGCACTGAAACACAACCGAGTGTCTGAGCAGCTCCGGGCTGAGGGCTGTTCCCAGGAGGGAGCGTGAGTGATGAACATCGAAGGTTAAACACACACAGTCACTGTGCACGGCGTCTCAGACTGCACTCTGAGGGGTCCCCTCTGCTTATAGGCAACACCCACGCAGAGCATCGCCATGGCGACTCGCTGCTCCTTCAATCATAATAATGCCTTGAATCTGGTCACCCAGGCACGGGTCGCCACGGTAACAGAATCATTACAATGGCAACCTGCACAAAGGAGGCACCACACACACACCCTTAATCCCTGGATATCAGATTAAGTAAATATCTGATCGATAAAGCTGACGTACATGGTGACAGCTTCATCCCCAAGAGGAACCAGACACACATTGTGTGGTGAACTATGTCAGGACGGACCACTGACACTGTGTGTGCCAGTCTGTGAGGACTTCCTGTCATCCTCCGAGCTCTTTGACCATGTCTGACCATGACAACAACAGAAAGCTGCAGTCAGAGCATCGACTCAGCAGAGCTCATCATTAATGTGTGTGACCACTCACTGCAGGCTCATGTTGTGAGGACAGAAAGCTCAGCACACATCGCCAGGTTTAGGGTGAAGCTAGGTCCAAGGTTCAACCGAAGTTTGTCGATGGAGGTGATGGTGTGTGTGTGTGTGTGTGTGGAGTCTCTGCAGTGCTCTTCCTCTGCAGTGGAGGCTGTTATGTAACATCCAGCGATAAAGGGAAAGTGAACACACACACACACACACACACACACACACACACACACACTCACAGGAGGAGAACATGGTGATCAATCACTTCTTGTGGCTAACCTTTGCTGCCTCTTCCTCCCCTGAGCAGGCAGGGTGTTCGTGTTCAAGACACAGCGTGGAGACACAACAAGGTCAAATCTGCACTTTATAAATGTATTTAAATGATTAAATTTAATAATTTTTTGTGTTTCCCTCCTTCAGGTCCAGCCTCCGTGCTCAGACAGAGACCTTCAGATGATGCAGGGCAGCAGCAGCAGCTTGGGTTAAACGGCCCGCGGGGCTCACAGGTTGCCGGGCCTGTGTGTTGGATGCAGGTATCCCTCTGGGTGGAGGGATCCGGATGGAGGGACATTAATCATAATGTCTTCACATGTATCGAAGGGACAAGTTTAACATTTACTTCGATCATTCGTCTTTTCCCTCTTCTTTCCTGTGTAATCCATAATCTCATAATCTTAACCCCTGCCTCTCTCTGCCCCCCTCTCGGACTCTTCACGTCTCTCTTCTCTGCACTGTGGTGTTTTCGTTTCAGTTTCAGCCTCGGTGTGGTTTGTCCTTGTCACTGATGCGTCACGCTCCGTCACTCCTCCCCTCTGTGCCACCTCAGCAGAAAGTGGCCTCATTACTCTGCACACTGCAGCAGCAGCTGTACTGTATCAGAGAGAGAGGGGGAGCAGGACTAGAAGAAAGCCAGAGAAATCCTGCGTCACTCTTTCTGTCTTTGCAGGAGTGTTAAGGAGAGCCCAGTTGCCACGGCAACGGACTGTGAGACCGCAGGACGGATGGAGCAGCCCGACCTGAGGAGAGAGCGTCTCATACCCGTCAGTGAATCAGCATCCTTCCTTTTGTTTTTACAGACATTAGAACTACGAGGTTTGACTCAAAATGTTGAGCTGTACCGCACGTGACCGCGTGCACCCAGCCGGCTCACCTTCGGCTGTTCTGACCCATGATCCTTTGCACACGGGTGGATCTGTGTCCATCATCATTATTATTAGCAGTAGCTCACAAGATTTTTAATTTTTCTTTCACACCACAAAGTGAAAAACACTTCTGATGTTATTTTAGGTTTTAAAACCAGCCACAGAACGTTTAAAGTATCTGGGTCAGAACTTCAGAACTTCAGATCCAGACACTGCCTGGTTCCAGCCTCTGGATCTGAAGGTAGCTCACTGCCAGCAGGTCTGAGCTCACTCAGCTGAAACATTAATAAGTTTAACATTATGCAACAGCAGATCTGAACTCACTGATCCACAGACTCACCCCGACCACAACACCAGAGCCAGAGGATGAAAGGGGCTCAGGAAGCAGGCAAACAGCAATTAGCACTGTTAATTAAAGCCGAGAGAAAAATGGAGGCGGGATCTGATTTCACGGCCGGAGGGAGGAGGGAGGGAGGCGGCAGGGGGGAGGCCGCAGGGGGGAGGCGGTCACAGCCGGAGCTAAGCTGCTGTCTGGCCTCAGACTCAGACACAAAAAAAAACAGGAATTTATGTAATTAATTAATTTACAGAAAGGTTTTGAGGACTGTTAGGAAATCATGTTAGAAAGAATCCTAATTGTTGTAAACACAGAATAAAGTCTGACACTGAACGACCGCAGCTGGAAGAACTTGAAACTAAAGTTTTCTTTGAGCCTGAAACAGACAAACAAACCGAGTTTTTCAGTTTTATTTTTTTTGGTTATCCAAAAATAAAACTTTAAAACAGACACTTTATGGCTCCGATTCCCCGCGGAGTGCAGGCGCCATCGAACCTTCTCTTCCTGGAGAAGCTGCCTGTCGTCACTGAGCAGCAGGTGTTTGACCACAGCAGTTAGAAATGGTCATCCTGTGAGTCTGTGGTGGGACTGCAGGGGGCGCTCTACTGATAAAGTTGCTTTCAGTGTCATTCAGTCTTAAACAGGTGAGAGAAAGAAGCTGAAATGTGAAGATGTTGCATATTTTTGTTTTAGCATGTGAAGCTAAAAAGCTGCATTCTGTATTTAACACTTTAAAGACCGGCCGACACATGTTGTACGTTTGCTTGGACGAACACGTCAGTAACCTGGTGTCCAGCTGTTGTAATCTC
Organism: Parambassis ranga; assembly: GCF_900634625.1. Lineage (NCBI taxonomy): Eukaryota > Metazoa > Chordata > Actinopteri > Ambassidae > Parambassis > Parambassis ranga. Next base: position 22,307,979 of record NC_041033.1, read on the forward strand.
TCCATTTGGTCTGATCCGTCTCACACATCTCATGATGTGACTTTAAAGTTTCATTTAAAGGAACATTCCTGTTGGTTTCACTCACAGCCGTGTTATTGATAACACAACAGCCTCAGACTAAATCTGCAGACTGGCCCTTTAGCTTGGAGGCTTCAGACCAGGACTCGCAGCAGCAGCAGTTTGAGGCAGTTACACTGTCGATCAGTTTTTTCCAAATGACGACTCGCTGAGGGACTCACGGAGGACAAACCTTCCTCCACAGATTTAAAGCTCAGTCTGGGATTCTCTAAGTCCACCAAGTGGAGCTGGGGCGTCCATCTGTCACTAAGCCCGCTTCATGTAAACAGGTCAGATGTAGACATGCTAACATGCTAACATGCTTACTTCTGTGTAAAGTCTGGCAGGGAGATCACTCACTTTGGGAGCCACCCCTAGTGGCCACCTCAGGAACTGCACTGTAGTGCTGATTTTGGGCTGGTGGGTGAACTCTAGATGAACTGCTCAACAAAGATAATCAGTCAGTTTCAGCCCCCTGTTGCCTCCACCTGTTGCTGTGTCATGAGGCTGATGCAGCAGCAGCCTGCGCCTGTGAACATCAACATCAACATCAACATGAACATCAACATCAACAGACAGACGGCCTGAATAAGGGTTTTGGAAAAGCTGTGGTGGAGATTTTCACTGCAGGTGTGTTTTTATTTGATAAACTAAAGAACAAACAACCGATGAAACTTTGGCTCGCAGGGTTTGAACCTTTTTTTTTTTTGCTAACAAATAAAAAAACAACAAAAACAAATACTCAAATCTAAATATCCAAATCTGGCAGTTATAAAAACAGTGTAAACAAAGGCTGAAAGTGATTGTTGTCTTTTTTTTTTCCTCAAAGCAGTTTTTGCACATAAAATATACACCTTATGTTCAGAGGGCTCCTGGGACCCTTCAGTCCTCCAGGCAGGAAAGAAAAACAAACAAACAAACAAACAGCGTCGTACCGTCTCCTGAAGATATGATCTCTGCTATCGTACACAAGCATCCTTCATGAATCGTTGCTACGGGTTTCAGCATTATTACACATCACTTATTATTTTCTCTTAACGTACCGTATAAAAAGGGTTGTTGACATGCACATTCTCTCCCTCGCAGTCTGAGAGCCGAGCCTGCAGACGGCGAGGTCCCGGAGCCACCGACAGGGTGAGTCCACACAGGAGGGATTTATGGAGCCTCTGACACAGCAGCAGAGTGCTCACTGACATGTTCAACTACATCTGGATTTACTTTTTGTCTTAAAGAAGCTTCATGCTGAGAACAAAATGACCTGAATGTGATGTCACCTGAGTCGGTGATGGACTACAGTTATATTTTTTCTGCTGCAGACTCCAGCAGCTACAAACGTGAACCTCAGGATGTTAAGTCCCACCAAAGGACCGTTCACACGTCTGCCAAACGTTGTTATTTTTAGGACAAACGAACCCTCAGTGACATCACCCAGGGCCATTTGGGTCATTTTTAAGCTCAGTGTGGAAGGTTTGCCTAAATCCTGATTAATCCAAATACGGGCAAAGGGCTGGGAGGTGTTTTTTTTACACCCTTCATTATGCAACATTTATGTAATTTAAACAGCTGAACTACAATGAACATCTGTTTTGCTGCTGTAATTTTAATGAATATTAACATGGAGGTCCACAAGGAGGGGCTTCAGCATGTTCCCTGAATATTAGAGGAGTCCAGCTCTGAGGAGTTTCCTGTTAGACCTTAACTTTGAGAAACTCTGCAGCAGAATCACAGCGAGATGTGTCTGAAGTGAGGAACCTTCACGACTCTAAAATAACAGACGTGATGCTTCCATGCTTCCAAACTCGGTCTGTCGGCGGCTCCGGGCGCCAGTGTTTCCTCATTATATTATTAATATTCTCACAGCTCACACTGTCGACACGACAACGCACCAAACCTCCACTGCTCCGTGTCACAGACTACAGAAGAAATCACTACAATCAAACTGAATCAGTACCAACACACACACACAGACACACACACACACCCCCCTGTCCACAAACACACACACACACAGAAACGATGATTTAAAAAAAAAATGCACGTTCAGAAGACGATGACACACACACACACACAGACACACACACACAGAGGGTGCTGGTTGGCTGCTGTGGTCCGGGGTGTTTACAGACAACTTAGAAAACAAACACAGATTTAAAAAAACTCCCATGAGTCTTTGGGCTCTCTCCCATGTCCGGTTGTTCATGTTGGCAAACAGGGTGGTGATGTCAGTGATTACATCACATGACCACAACCAACCAATAATATCACTCAGTGTTCCCTGTCCTGTCCGAGTCCAGTGGAGTGTAGAAAAAAAAAGGAGATGCAGGAAGAATCGTCTCGTCTTCCTACCCGTGGGGGAGGGGGGGGGGGGGGGGGGAGAACATGAGAGGAAGACGATGACGGGGGAGAAAAAAAACTGGAGGCAACCATCACCGCTCGCACAGGAGGGGGTGACGACAGAGAAAATCGTGAGTGCAAGGCGAGCTAGCGGTTGTTCTTGGCAGCTTCTTTGGCCGCCAGAATGAGAGGAGTCAGACTGGAGAGAGGCTTCGCCACCTTCAGAAACTGATGCTGAGAGAGGGGAGAGCGGGGGGAGACAGGGAAGGGGGAGAGTCATTATTAACTCAAATTAATACGACAACAACACAAACATTACACGTCATCATGAGCAGGACGGCCGATAAAACCTCAGCAGCACAGAGAAAACAAAGCGTTGTCTGAAAGAGTCTGTGATGTTGTAGTTTCTGCAGGCCTCTGCAGCCCTGCAGGGACTCTTATTGATCTGCTATTACTTCAGAGAACAAGGTCTAACACTGCACACACACACACACTCACACAAATAAGAGCTGTTGCAGTCAGATCTTCAGAAACAGCTTTCACCTCTGCGTCACGGTACAGTTACACAACTCTGTTCCAGCTTCACCTCGTCTCTGCACCCACACAGCTCACAGTCTGTCTGCCTGTCTGTCTGTGAGTGGACAGATGAGCCTCTTCTGAGGCTGGATTCATTTATCAGCTCTCAGGCTGCAGCAGGCGGGCTGACAGCTCACAGAGCTGGATGTTTCACCACATGACAACAGGCTGGAGCTGCTGTTTAAAACTCTTCATGTTGAGGTTTGAGTGTTTCCACTTTATATTCTTAATATTATATATAATATTATTATTATATTATATTAATATTAATACTTAATATTCTTATCAGAGTGACATGTTTTTCCTCTCTATCCTCCTTAATTTTATATTGTTGTTTTCTTCTGGAGTCCCCTCTCATTTTGATTTTGAGACACCATATTTGTTTTGTATGCATCATGCATGGGGAAGAACACACAGCTGTGTACCTGCAGCAGCTCCTTAGCCGACCCTCTCTTCTCCACGTCCATCTCCAGACATCGGTTCAGGAAGTCTCTGAATATCGAGGACAGTTTCTCTGGGTTCTGCAGCTCCGGCGTCCCATTGGTTGCTATGAGATACAGCGCCTACCACACACACACACACACAAATTTGTCAACATCCCATTGCGGTCCATGAAAGACGCTTGCAGCCACTGACACTTTGGTGCCATCTAGTGGTGGTTTTTAGGTACTGCCTCCACGTCTCCACTAACTCACCCTGAGTGGGTTTTCATTCAGGTACGGCGGCTCCCCCTCCACCATCTCTATGGCCATGATGCCCAGAGACCAGATGTCCACTTTGGGGCCGTAGGCTTTGCGGGTCACGACCTCTGGAGCCATCCAGTACGGAGTCCCGACCATGGTGCTGCGTTTACTCTGCTCCGGAGTGATCTGAGCGCAGAACCCGAAGTCAGCTGGGAGGACAGAGTGAGGCCATGTTAGTCTGAGTTCAGGCACTTTTTCAGCACGTCAGCGTTCAGATACACATCACATGAAGAAATAAGTGAACTGATGCTGCTGCTGTGCACTGACTGAGTTTGACGGAGCCGTCCATTCCCAGCAGGATGTTGTCGCTCTTGATGTCTCGATGGATGACCTGATTCGAGTGGAGGAACTCCAGCGCCTGCAGACACTGAACACAGAAACACAAGAAAGGAACAAAATGTGCTGATTAAAGGTGTGACCACGCACACACACACGCACACACACACACACACACACACACACACACACACTACACCTGCCGAGGGATATTTTTAGCCTGAGAAAAAGAACAAGCACTAAATTCTGAGGTGTCCACAGTTAAAAAGCTGGCAGTGGCTCCAGCTCTCAGGCCTCTTACCTCTCTGCACACAGCAGCTATCTGAGCTTCATCCATGCAGGTTTCCGTGACGACGTCAGTCAACGAGCCTCCAGCCAGGTACTCCATCACGACCCAAAGCTCATCACCCACCAGGTAGCTGTGGCAAACATCCAAAAACAACAAAACTAAGATGCTGAAAGTTCATTTTAGGGGCAGACATTGGTTAATCAAATGGATTGATTGATCTTTTATTTGTGCTCACAGTTCATCAATGAGTCTATAGAGAGGGTGAGGATTTATGTTCACAGATTTATGTGGCCACAACATTACAAAGTATTCAAGCACACACACAGACACACACACAGACACACACAGACACACACACAGACACACACAGACACACACAGACACACACACAGACACACACAGACACACACAGACACACACAGACACACACAGTAAATCAGTGATGTGGGAACTGGTGTTTCCATGGGGATGACAGCATTATCGCCAGTCTTGCATGTCCTGTCTTCATCGTCTCTCAAGACAAACAGGTAACTACGGTAACCAGACACATCCCTCCCTCCCTCCCTCCCTCCCTCCCTCCCTCCCTCCAGGCACATACACATGTCTGGGATGTTGTCATGACAACAGCCACAGTGAACTGGATAACCTCTCATCACAGCTCGGTGGAGTTTCCTCAGTGATGATTACAGAGTTTCAGCCGGAATGTCACGGGCTCTCTGAGCTCTCGGAGCTCTCTGAGCTCTCGGAGCTCTCGGAGCTCTCGGAGCTCTCTGAGCTCTCCGGTTTGAAACCTTCGGACTGCTTTTACATCAGTTGTGATTTAACGCACTGTGAGGCGTTGGGATGTGAAAACCATCTGTGCAGTTTAGAAAGCAGTGAGATGAAAGTGGCATAAAATAAAAGCATAAACACAGATGATCTGGAGGGGATATAAATATAAACGACTCGGCCAGGCCCGGCTCCTTTCACAGCAGATTCTAAAAGCCATCATTAGTTTATTTATTTGGTCAGATCAGCAACATAAAGAGGAGAATCTCTGCTGAGTGTGAAGCCGCCAAAACTAAAAATACACATCCCGGTTTTAAAGCTGCAGCCTCCACAAAGACGTGTGTGTTTTTCACCCAAACAGTGAAAGTCTGCAGCACAGCAGCTCCTGTTCGACTCATTAGTTTAAATGACCTGACAGGTTTAAAGCTACGTAATCTCTGCTATGAGCCAGATTAACATGAAGACTCTGTATGAAAATAAGAATCTGCTGTGCACAGCGTGTGGCGTCTCACCTGTCCAGGTAGTTGACGATGTTCGGGTTCTTGTTTTCCCTCATCACCAGAATCTCATTGATGATCAGTTCCTTCTTGGGCTGCTGCTGCAGGTTCATCTGTTTAATGGCGACCTGAGAGAAGACAGAAGAATACGTCACCCTGAACAGAGAAGAGCCGACAACAATGAAACACAGACCGAGGACAGGGATGGTGTAAAAATGAAGCTGGTTATAAAGTGAGGAGAGAAGCTGGAAAAGACGGTCAGGAGGGGAAATGAGTTAATCTGAAGGCAGCCTGAGCGACTTTAAAACTGAGCACACTGACTAATCCTCAGAGAGTGAAACTGAGCAGGATTATCCCGACACACGAGCTGAGCAGCTTTAAAATGAACCTGAAGGTCTCAGCAAATGAAAACAGACAGAAATCCAGGTGCTGCTGAAAACTGGACTCAGTTTGTAAGTCTGTAAAATCATCTGAAGCATCAGGATCAGAATCTCAGACAGACACACAGACAGACTGAGAGACAGACAGACAGAGAGACAGACAGACAGAGAGACAGACAGACAGAGAGACAGACAGACACACAGACAGACTGAGAGACAGACAGACAGAATGAGAGACAGACAGACAGACAGACAGACAGACTGAGAGACAGACAGACAGACAGACAGACAGACTGAGAGACAGACAGACAGAGAGACAGACAGACAGAGAGACAGACAGACAGAATGAGAGACAGACAGACAGACAGACAGACAGACAGACAGACAGACAGACAGATCATCCTTTAACCCTTACAGCAAAACAATCATGATGACGTTTAGTTTTATTTTTATCAAAAAAATGTCAGCACACACATTTTTCCAGACTAACCCTCCAAGACGAAGACGAGGACACCTACCTCTTGTCCTGTTGCGATGTCTATAGCTGTGTACACCGTCCCAGACGCCCTGAACACACACACAGACACACACAGAGCCGCAGTTATCTAATTTATCTCTTAAAGGTCGTTTGAGATAAAAGCATATCTGCAGTGAACACAGAGCAGCCAGCAGACTCCTCCAGCCTCTGTTTGTGTTACAGGTTCATCACACACTAACTTCACACACCTTAAAGTCGAAACAAAAGAAGTTATAGTTGTTTTTGTGCCTGTCTGTGTATTTATGGTGACATTTTAACCGACAGTACACACTACTGCCACCTACCGACTGTTTGCTGTAACACAAACACTGATCACAGATCTACACGTGACTCACCCCTGCCCGATCTTCTCAAAGCGAGTGTATTTCTTTTTGGGGTCTCCGACACTCACGATCGTCCCTGAGGTTAAAGACAGAGACAGAAGACAGACACAGATTCATCACATCAGATCTGTAAGAGGGCCAGGAAACCTTCAACCCACAGCTGGAAGGGTTCAAATGTTTGCTTTGGATGGATAGAAGAGTCGGCTGTCTTTCTATTCATTCCAATTCTACTCTACGTTCATCACACGCAGGTCAGTGCAGCATGCTGACTGGGAGAGAAAGAGACAGAGAAGAAGAGAAGAAGAAGACGAAGGAAGAAAGACAGAAAAGTCTGTGGTTCAGTCCACCGCAGGACGGTGATTCGAGGATCAAACGTCTGTAACCGCAGAGACGATGGACAGAGAGGAGGACCAGAGGACAAGAGGACAGGACAGAGGGGGCGGGGCAGTGGATATCAGGTCTGTCAACCAGAGGAGAGACAGACAGGCAGTATCCAGGTCTTACCAGCAGAGGGAGACCTGAGCACATCTGGACAGGCATGGGGGGGCATGGTTTAAAAAATATACAGGCTTTTATTCATGTGGTAAAAATATACACGATAAACAATGTTCTGTGGGGGGAGGGGGGGGGCTTTAAGTGCTTTTATTTTGAAAGGATTAAACTACACAGACTTTAAGAGTTTAAATGTTTTTAGAGTTAGAGTTTAAATTACTTTAATTTGTGTTTATGTAGCGTCACCCGGATTATCATCGGTTTATTTGGCCTTTCAGAGTAAAAGCCTCTGTGTGTGTTGTCTTAACAACATCTGGCTCATGTTACAGTGCCCAGAGGTTCAAGAAGAAAGTCTGCGGGTTTCCAGAAGTCGGAACAACCGACCACAGAGTTCAGTTCAAATAGCTTCATACCTGTGGTTCAGTTCGGAGGCTATAAAACCATGTGAGTGCTGCGAGTGTGCGTCAGCTCAGCCAGTTCAAATATTACCCATCAGATGTGAGACAGCCACACTCTGTTTGTCAATCAGAGGTAATGATGTGTTCTGTTTCAGCTTTTTACAATGACCCACAAACACCTACCCCATAAAACCATCGTTTTTAATATGGAAACATGCAATAATAACGACCTTTAAATTAAACGTGTATTCAAATGTTACAGCAGCCTGACTGGAGCCAAAAATAAACTCGTGTGTGTGTGTTTGTGTGTGTAAGTGATGAAAGAGTCTTAAAAAGTGTAAATGAGGCTGAAATTCTGAAGTTTTACTGAAGTTGTAAGTCTGTGTTGTTGGTGTGGACTAAAGCATGAAACTATAATTGGGTGAACTGCCCCTTTATCAGTATTTATAACGGTGTATTTTGTCTTACGTAGTTTCTCCAGGATCTCCTCGTCAGACATCTTCTTCTTCCTGGTTTTGTCCTGTGGGCGGGGCACAGAGGGGCCGGGGGCGGGGCTCGCACTGGGAGGGCTGCTGGGAGCGCCTTCTGCAGGGGCTGCGGCGGCGGGGGTGACGGCGGCAGCGGCGGCGGCGGTCGGTGGGGAGATGGGAGAGGTCGCAGCATCTTTGGTGGGAGGAGGAGGAGGAGGGAGCGGCTCGATCACAGAGCGAGTGTATATCTGAAACAGTTACAAGAGGTCTTTACTCCAACATACATGCTTCCTCTGTTCAACTGTGTGTGTGTGTGTGTGTGTGAGAAGTCAGGTGCACCAAAGCCGTCACTGTGGATACGGCAGTGGCGCCATGGAAGCAGCCTCTCAACCGCCAACCTGTCTGACACTGAGCAACAATGTGTGTGTGAGTGAGGGAGAGAAAGGTTGTGAGAAAAGATGTGAGCACCGTGTGTGTGTGTGTGTGTGTGTGTGTGAGTTCCAGTTTGATCATTTGTTTTTAACCATTTTCTTATAGATGTCAACAGATTCTACATGGTGCAGCAGTTGCCATGGTGACAGCATGGTGGCGTCCAGAATGAAAAAGAACTGAAGAGCAGCTGATCCGTCTGTGCTTTGGTGACCATTAGTTTCTCTGCAGATCCTCCTGCTGGGGTGGAGAGTCAGGTTCTCACATGCTAACTTTAGTCTTTAGTCTGTCGACTTTGTGGTGCGTTCAAATGCAGCTTCCTGAAGTGTGGTGATGTCACAGTCAGCCTCCAACATATTGACTTGTGTGTCCTTGAGGTCACAGTACTGTTACTACTTAGCTACAAAGTGTGTGTGTGTGTGTGTGTGTGTGTGTGTGACCCCACAGAGACAACTGCTTCTAAATAAAAACATCTCAGCCTCCCCTGCGGCTGTCCGACATCCCAACACACACTTTGTGTTGTTATTAGAGCGCTGAAATGAGACCGGAGACGTGTCCATTTAAAGATTAATGTGGGATAAGCTAATGAGTGACGGACATCATCAAATGACCCCTCAGGGAGCTGAGTAAACATTAGTTTGTTTGTGGAGATGCAGTCGCAGGAACTAACAAAACCAACAAAACGTTTGGATCAATCAGTCGTTAGTGTAATCGCTCCTGTTAAAGTACTAAGAAGTAAATTTGATCATGTGACCTTCGCCCGCAGGTTTAACTTCCTCATACACTTCCTACCCTGCCCTCCATTCACGGCTGCCTCCGTATCTGTGGTTTTCCTCCCTCATCCTCTGTGTCCATGAAAAACTTCCATGTACTATAATCAAGTGTCAATGTCAGTATGTGATTGTGTTTATTTGTATGTATCGCATCTGCAACTGCAATCTAACTTCAGGAGTGTGCGTGGCGGCGCCGGATGGCTGCGGCTCGGAGGCGTACTCGCTCTTAATTTCGCTGGGTACTAGTATCTGTACCTGTATCACATGTGACATATACATTCTATTCTTTTCTAAGTATGAAGAACTGCATGTCCTTACTGATTTGGTGTGCTCTGGTCGAGGAGCGATCACCGGCGGCGGCTCGGCCTCGTCTTCATCTTCATCCTCAGACACGGTTGCTATGGCGGGCGTCTCCGACACGGCCTTGGAGCTCTGTGTGACATCACAGGGGGAGAGAAGGCGGAGCCTTAGTGACACCACGTGAGCCATCACAGACACCAAACCCATCATGGCTTCCTGCTCTTACTGCTTCATCATCATTAGCTCTCCTCCTCCTCCTCCTCCTCTAAATTTAACCTCCCTCTCTCGCCCTCATCTCACTGTGGATGTCTGAAAGCTTCCACTAGTCACACCTTGTCCTCTCCATCCCTCTCCTCCTCCTCCTCCTCCTCTTCCTCTCTGTCTGTCTCTGATAGTCTGGCGCTCGGCTGGTGGCCAAGCTGCAGAGACAGGAAAACAGTGAAAGGAGGAAAAGATGCTGATTCACAATGCAGAGAGAGAGAGGAAGAGGAAGAGGAAGAGGACTGCATCTGAAAGAGCGCCATCGTCCTTCCTCCTCCTCACAGTTCACAGTTTTCAGGAAAGTGCACCACGATGAGTAAGAAGTCCTATCAACAACTGATCAGCTCGACCAAACTCAATTGATAACCATCCTCGGTTCGGTCAACCTGAGCTCCACCTCAGAGGTGAAGTCTCTTTTTTCTTGACACAGCTTGTTTCACTTGTTTCAACAGTCCTGCCTCCCTCAGATGTCGTCTTGTTCTGTTCTATCATATCTGCCCCTGTTTAACCATGTATGATGGTTAGCTTAGCATAAAGGCTAGTAAGAAAATACCAGGTTATAAAAGTCTTACTGTTGTGGTGGAGGAGCTGAAGGCGTCTGTGTTTTTATCTGCAGGAACAAAAACACACAATGAGCAATAAGTAAAGAGCGCTGCAGGGTGTGTGTGTGTGTGTGTGTGTGTGTGTGTGTGTTTATTACTCCAACTATGGGGTCAGTCCACATGATGTCATATGATACATTTTAATATGAAGGCTTGTTTCAGGCACGCTGTGCTCGGAGTCTGGAAGAATCTCCATGAAATTATTACTAATCCATGAAATGGTGGAAACACTCGTGTGTCTGTGTGTGTGTCTGTGTGTGTGTCTGTGTGTCCGTGTCTGTGTGTGTGTACCTGTGAAGCTCATGTATTTCTGGCTGTTGGCCGTTTCTTTCGAGTCGTAGAACTTCAGAACATCGAGGACGGCCTGAGGATTCTTCTTCTGCTCCGACTTGGTGATGTTGGACGTCTGCAGGAGCCGGGCCCACTGCTCCGGCATGCCCTGCACGCACACACACACACACAGATTTCTCCTTTAATGTATGCATTAACCTCAGTGTGCACTGTAAGATAATCCTACACACACTCTCCCTAACAAGGCAGTCATGTCATATTTGTACTTCAGTCACAGAACTGGGTCACATCTCCTTGTTTTCCAGCTCCCTCGTCTGTCAGGGTCAGTCCATCACACACACACACACACACACACATACGGGTCTATGTGAACTAGACGGACACTGCTGGCCAAACGCGTTTTTTGCTACATTAGGCGGACACCCCTTTCCACTTGCTTTACGAAGATATGGGGTATGTCAAAAAATCTGTTTTGAGCCATAGAACACAAATGTCACTTTAAATCTTAAATACACAGCACACAACCCAAGATATAACAACCTGACAACATGGTTAGTTAGGCGGACAGGAGATAATGAGGTAATTAGCCCCGCCCATGACACAAAGAGAAATTAGGAGGACTAACTCAATTTGTGCAGACAGTAGCTATACACACACACAAAAATGTCACTGAGGTGTATTAAAGGGTCAAATACCATTAATGGAACATGGCTAAACACAAACACAAACGTGAAGGCATTGTCCATTGAAAGGACACACCTACTATATGTGGACAATTTGTTTTACACAACACACAATACGCCAGACTATGCATTGTGAAGACATACCTGATTTGTGAGGACACATTTTAACTGGCAATATAGCTCACATATATATTACATATTTTATATAGTTAATACCTCTTTCATGATTACAGAGAATGTTTTTGTGATGCTATGAGAGAAACACCAGTCAATGCACAGCGAGCCACATTTATTGCAGCAAAAACAATCAAACATCTTGGCTCAGCTTTAAATGGCTTGTACATTTTAAAACATAATTTAACAAAAACTAAAAAAGTGCTGCAACATTATGGAACCAAATGTCTTTCACACCATTCACTGCTCCAACCTCGAGGATGCTGGTGGATTGAGTAAGGGGTTATACCATCTGAGGTGCCAACAGGCTACCTGGGCCTCTTCATCCCAACAGAAAAGTGTACTTAAAACAGACACTTTGACCTGTCACTCCAGGAACAGGACAGGTGAAGTTAACAGCAATAATGAATGTTAACCTGCATGGCTAAAAGGAGTAGATGCACCACTAACAAAAATACTTTAACCATGACTCGTCCTGCTATGTCATGACAACAGAGCCGACTTCCATTTCAACATCTTTTCAACAAAAAACAAAAACAGAAGTGCTGCATCATTATGGAATCATCTTTCACACACATCATTTAGTGCTCTGTTTCTTTAAAGTAACACCCCGATTTCTGACGAAGTCTCTTATGTTCTGCACAGAGCGACTTGCTAGAACAGGATGCTCGGCCTTTCTACATTGCTGACATTCTATCATCGTGGCAAGTTTGCCTTTCAAAATATGGTGCTTGAAGTGCCTCATGATAGCAGCGACTTCTTTAGGGGACCATTGCCTCTTTTGTTTTCTCCTTGCATTATTTCCCTTGGCATCCAGACTCACTACAAGAGAGGAAAAACAGATTGTCAAATGGTATTCACACAACAATCCCAACAAAAACAACCCCTGGAACTGGTTAACATATCACTTCATGAGTCTTCATGAGCATCGTGTCCATGACAGGACACCACAGAGGAAGTCACTGCGTTCCACTGCACGCTTGAACAGCACCTCAACACTCCACAACACTACTCAGAATGTATTTTGTGAACAGAGGACATGGAGAAGCAGGAAGCTGAGCCTCACCTACCAGGGCTTGCATATCCTCACACTATTAGAATAATGGCCTGAGTCCTTTTTTCCAAGTTTTTCAGACAACACATAACTTCACCAAAAGCAGAGCATATGATATTTAGGCCAAATATTCATTTTGGTCAAAACATTACCTAGGCCATTCATTTAATAGGGTGACGATATGCTGTGCAATGACAAACATCACTGATTTTATCTTCACAGTTTGTAGACTAGTATTAAAACCCATTTAAAGTGTTTTGCTTCAGAAAAAACATGTTGTCTTACCAGTAGATGTGCTTTCAATGGCAGAGTCAATATCTGTATAGTGAAAAAAAAGATTAGGTATATGGATATAATAGCAAACAGTAATATTGCTTAGCCTACATGTAATGAATCAAACATCAAGGATGCTGGTGGACTGAGGTAGTGGTCATACCATCTGAGGTGCTTGGAGGTTCCTCAGCAGGCTGCCTGTCTCTCTTCATCCCTACAGAATAGAGTAGTTGAATGTTCATGTGATGATTTGTGTATTTCACAACAGACACTTCAACCTGTCACTACAGGTACAGGAATGGAACTATATTGTCACTTGCACAAAAAGTGCGGGCGAGATTACGTTTGGAATATAGCTTCCTGGCCGTGCAACTGTGCGCCACAATAGTGCTTGTTATGTTACAGGTATATCCCAATAAGCCATACCAGTGAGTTAGCATGTACAATGGCAGACCACTTGAACTTGCATGGCTAAAAGGAATGCATCTATTAACAAAAGTAGTTTAAATTCAACTCTCCTTGCTATGTCATGACAAAATGACTAATAACTGAACTGAAGTACTGGAAATGGAGACATACAGACAAGAGCAGCTGTAGCTCCTATGGCATGCCCTGTGATGACTCCTGCACTGCTGTATCCATCTAACAAACCCTGCCTGACTAACATTAAAATAGCGAGCAGCATTGCCTTGTCTACGTGTAATGAATCAAACATCAAGGAGGCTGGTGGATTGAAGTAGTGGTCATACCATCTGAGGTGCCTGGAGGTTCCTCAACAGGCTGCCTGTCTCTCTTCATCCCTACAGAATAAAGTAGTTGAATGTTCATGTGATGATTTGACCTGTCATTACAGGTACAGGACAACAATAATGACTATGATTGATTATGATTCAGATATGTCCCAATAAGCCATGCCATGCCAGTTAGCATGTACAATAGCAGACCACTTGAACTTGCATAGCTAAAAGGAATGCATCCATTAAAAATAATTTATATTCAAGTCTCCCTGCTATGTCATGATAAAATGACTAATGACTGAACTGAAGTACTGGAAATGGAGACATACAGACAAGAGCAGCTGTAGCTCCTATGGCATGCCCTGTGATGACTCCTGCACTGCTGTATCCATCTAACATCCATCCATCTAACATTACTACATGTAATGAATCAAACATCAACAAGGATGCTTAGTCATATCACCTGAGGTTCCTGGACATTCCTGCTCATATTGGCTGGCTCTTTTCATTCCTGTAGAATTAATAGTGCGGCTCAATAAAGTTCATGTAATATAAGCAGGTTTGTGCCAATTCAGTTATTAATATTTCTAGTTAAAAATATTTCTAGGCACACTTACCAACACTTGTATGTGAATGTATGAGGGGCTGCTGTTCATCAAACTCACTGTCTTCGCTTTGCTCAGAATCACTCAGGTTCATGTCATCTGACAAAAAATGAAGAAAATAAATAATAAAACATGAGAGAATTAAACAGCAAACATTGAGTTACAGCGATAAAACATTATGAATAATATTACAATGAAGATTAGCTTGTTGAGGTAAAAGGGACAGATGTTTTTTAAGTGGGGTTGTGTGAGGGACAAATGGCAGGCAGGCTGTGTGGTAAGCATAACATTCTAGAGGTTAGGTCATATTTTTGCTACAGTAAAAATATCTGTTAGCAATTCTTGTAAACCAAACTTTATGATCTACACAGATCTACACAGCTGAAAACAACTTTTAATAGCAATACCTTCAATGTCAATCTCTTCAAGTGATTTGCCTTGAAGATTTGTCAGGGACCCTTTCTCCATGGCAAGAAGTAATTTTGATATTTTGGCCAGCTGCGTTGTAGCCTCTGGAAGCCTGTAATATTCTCTGTGGACACGAATGTCATGTCCTAAGAAGTCTGCAACTTGATCCAACTCATGATTTTTGAGGTTCAGGATTTGTGACAAAGTTGCAACATGCTTGCGCAAGTGAGTTGACCTGAGGAGTTCAGGGTTCTGAGCGCCACACTCATTTGCATAAATCCTCAAACAGTCCTGTCCTCTATAAGAAGACAAACAATGGGGTCTTGCAAACAGGAATTCATTCTCTTCTGGGACTCCACACTCTGTTCTTTTGCTGATAAGATGTGTTAAGGCATCAACCATGTCTGGTGACAGCAGCACAGCAACTTTGCGCCCTCTTTTACCCCTAATTTCCACGCGACTGAAGTGGTTACAAAGTTTTTGTTCGAATTTTGTAAGGCCGCTGGCAACATCCTTATGCAAGGCAGTTGTGTCCCTTTCGAGGAAGCCTTTGAGTCTCATTTTTGCAACTTCTCCTCCACGTCTTCGGTTGAAGAGTATGATTTTTGCAAGGGTTGCTTTACAAAGTTCTCCATAGACTTGGGGTGATGGTGTTTTTCCTAAGTCTTCAGATGCTACATTTGCAGTTTTTTCAAGATGTCGGTGAAGACGTTGCACATCCTCTGTGAAAGGCAGAGTAGATGGCTTGTTAAAGTGCCCCTCAGTCAAGGTTGTCAAAGCTGTGTGTGAGACAAGTTCAGACCACTTTTTGGTACACAATGTCTTGAAGGTCTGGGTTGACTGTATCAGTTGAGGATCCTCTGCTATCAGAGCCCTGCAATGTATGATGTCACAAATCTTTTGCAATGAGTGACCAAGTTTGAGGGCAAGGCTTGGAGTTTGGTAGCTGTTCTTTTCTTCGTCATACCCAGACACTTTCTTGACAGCTTTGATAACGACATGGAAATTTTTGGGTTTAACAGCATCTTCAAGGGTATATATTGCACAGTCTTTGCGGAGTGCCAGCAGAAGTCTTCCAACTTCACGAAGCTTCTGGCGAATATAGTCATATTTAGTGGGATCCTGTCCGTGTCTGTTGAATAGGGACTGACCCAGCTGAAGAATACAGTAGTCACTGCGCACAGCAGCAGAGATGTCATCGTCTTTCATGGCAGTTAAAAGCTTCCAAACACCTTGCGATATCTGTTGACACAACGTTGACTCCGACATTTTGGCCAAAGACAAGACCCGAGTTCTTCCCGACTCTGCTTTGGCTTCCACTGGCTTCGAAGTACATTTTCGAACATGTCGCCACAGATGCCTGCGAAGATACAGAGCCTGGCAGTACATGCAGTGCACATAATCTTTTGGATTATACATTTTCTTTGGTTGGCGTCTAAGTTTTAGCAATCCAGTCCCACTTGTTATAACCTCAGCATTGTGTTCATAGTTCCCTTTATTCCGTAGCTTGATCAGCATTTTTTTGCGTTCACTGGAGTCATGTGGGAGTGCTAAAAGTTGTGCAACCTCCACACTTGTCTTCTCATGGGTTTTCAAATGACGTGTCAATTTTGACTGTGGCTTTCCACAGATATAGCAAAATGTTTTTCTTCTTAATGAAGAGGATGTATTTGGAAACTGTATGCACTGAGCTTCCCCAGGCTCCTTAACAGATGTGTCTTCGGCAATGCCTTTGCTAACTTTAGCCTGAACACCTAATACTTGATTGCCTTCCTTATGAATCTTTTTACGCTCTGTTGTACTGATTGCAAATTCACTGCAGGATACTTCTTTACTCTGTACTTCTGAGAGTTGTTTAACATCCATATCGTTGGAAGGCCCTGCTGAGCTTTTCCATGAACTGTCTGAATCACTGTGAGAATCGGGTACATATTCCTCCTCTGATGATACTGCTTCTTCCCAAGGCCCTGCTGAGCTTTTCCACGAACTGTCTGAATCACTGTGAGAATCGGGTACATATTCCTCCTCTGATATCTCTTCACTTGAACTTGTTTCTTCAAGAAGCTGATATAAAAAAAGAATTACTACATTGTGCTTTTCACACACACCTTTTAAAGTAATTACACATACACTTACCAGTTTGGGTACCAGGCCCATATTCTGACTTTTCAAATAACAACTTTTGTGCCAGAAGACAGAACAACCTAGACAGACGATAAAGAGAACTTATGAAGAAAATTGATGCATGTACGTCACTAAATTAACAGAAAAGAATATTGCCTGCTTTCAAAAATTTAAATTATAATTATAAAAATCACCTTGATATGTCAGCAGAGATTAAGGACTAAGGTTAATTTAAAATATTGCTCTCACAACATCACAGCATGAATATTCACATTTCAAAAGGGGGAAACAAAGCACTACAATGCTGCAGGGACAGTTTTGGTCAGTCTTACACATAGCTGCTTTAGCTAAGTGTGTAAATATATGATTTGTAGAAAACTGCTTTGAATGGAAAATGTTCAATGTACTTTTATGTCTATGTAACAACTGAATTAGTGGAAATTGGCACTAAACACTAAATGTGATATATTATGCAGACTGAATAAAAAATACTGTAATAATTATGAATTAATATTGGTACATCATGCATGAATGCATCATTTATTCAACAAAACTACTCACGTTTACATCTAATACCAGTCCACTTGATCGCAGCATAAGGTCCACTACACCTGGCACATTTGTCGAAGCTTGGTACAACTGAGGAGACCAAATCATGTTCACAGATCTGTTGGAAAAAAAAACATGGTTATGAGAATATCATAATGAATATCAAAATAACACTTCATCTGATTTGATGAAAACACTTGCAATTCAAAAAACACTGCCTTTTGTGTGATGGAGAACATTAACAGAATGTAAATTGTGGAAATATAAAAGAAAATGTATATATTTTGCTATTATTTGTAAACGAACAAACAAAACATGTGAACTTTTCCATCCTCACCCAAAGAAATTCTGAACAGAAGGTTCAAAGGTTAAGTAGAAATTTTAGGTACTCAAATATTTCAAGCAATCAAGTATTTTTTATATAGTCACGACTTAAGCCACTAAATATATCATTAATGCGTTGTGCTATAACTTATGTACACATTCAGGGTACATTCCCTAAAGATAAAGACTGCTCTAACTGACAGTTTGACTTTAAAAGCCTTCGAAACATATTTTCTGAATCATAATTGGGTTACGTTCGCCAATATCTATCAAATGTAAGCATACACATATAGTTCACATAAAGCAGATCACCCAAGGATTTTAAGTCTGAGATGCTAATTTTGAATGGATGGATGGATGTGTTTAGGATGTGTATACAAAATGTTACAGAAATATTGAAGATTTTTAAATTATTCACCTCATGAATGCTGCTGGCAGGAGAGGCAGGTGGGACAGGATCAGTCTCCTGTGGACTGTTCTGGGGACAGAAATGGACAAGCAATAAGCACTAAACAATCAAAGTTGAACATTCAAACTGTAGTTATTTGTGTTGTGTGATAAACAAACAATTATATACTGACAAAATGTCAATACACGTTATATTTTCCTCAAGAGTGAGAATTCATTTCAGCATAAACACTGACCATTAAAAACATAGAGTTGATTGAGCTGATTTTGTTATTAAGCTGCACAATACTGCCCACCCCACACAATACACAGTATGACAGCAGCATACAGTGTTACAGAGAAATATAGAAGATTTTTAAAACAGGACTTTAATAAATTATCAATTATTCACCTCATGAATGCTGCTGGTAGGAGAGGCAGGTGGGACAGGATCAGTCTCCTGTGGACTGTTCTGGGAACAGAAATGGACAAAGTTTAATCACTAAACAATCAAAGTTGAACATTCAAAGTGTAGAAGCTCATGATGTGCAATAACAAAACAATTGTATACTGAGAGAATGACAACATACATGATATTTTAAGATTGTAAACAGACATGTGATTAGGATACATGCATATAATGTTAAAGAAATATCAAAGATTTTTAAACAGGACTTTAATAAATTATCAATTATTCACCTCATGAATGCTGCTGGCAGGAGAGGCAGGCGGGACAGCATCAGTCTCCTGTGGACTGTTCTGGGGACAGAAATGGACAAGCAATAAGCACTAAACATCTGAAGTGGAACATTCAAACTGTAGTTATTTGTGTTGTGCAATAAACAAACAATTATATACTGACAAAATGTCAATACACGTTATATTTTCCTCAAGAGTGAGAATTCATTTCAGCATAAACACTGACCATTAAAAACATAGAGTTGATTGAGCTGATTTTGTCATTAAGCTGCACAATACTGCCCACCCCACACAATACACAGTATGACAGCAGCAGTAACTAGGAGGACATGGTACACAAACTGGTCTAGCCTTTCTAGCCTCATGGTGGAGGTCAGAACACCGCCCATCCCCCACAATACACAGTATGACAGCAGCAGTAACTAGGAGGACATGATGCACAAACTGGTCTAGCCTCATGGTGGAGGTCAGAACACTGCCCACCCTCCACAATACACAGTATGACAGCAGCATACAGTGTTACAGAGAAATATAGAAGATTTTGAAAACAGGACTTTAATAAATTATCAATTATTCACCTCATGAATGCTGCTGGCAGGAGAGGCAGGCGGGACAGGATCAGTCTCCTGTGGACTGTTCTGGGAACAGAAATGGACAAGCAATAAGCACTAAACATCTGAAGTTGAACATTCCAACTGTAGATGCTTTTTGATGTGCAGTAACAAAACAATTGTATACTGAGAGAATGACAACAGACATGATATTTTAAGATTGTAAACAGGCATGTGATTAGGATACATGCATAAAATGTATCATAAAATCATAAAATCAACACTGACCATCAACATAGAGTTGATTGAGCTGATTTTGTCATTAAGCTGCACAATACTGCCCACCCCACACAATACACAGTATGACAGCAGCAGTAACTAGGAGGACATGATGCACAAACTGGTCTAGCCTCATGGTGGAGGTCAGAACACTGCCCACCCTCCACAATACACAGTATGACAGCAGCATACAGTGTTACAGAGAAATATAGAAGATTTTAAAACAGGACTTTAATAAATTATCAATTATTCACCTCATGAATTCTGCTGGTAGGAGAGGCAGGTGGGACAGGATCAGTCTCCTGTGGACTGTTCTGGGGACAGAAATGGACAAAGTTAATCATTAAACAATCAAAGTTGAACATTCAAAGTGTAGAAGCTCATGATGTGCAATAACAAAACAATTGTATACTGAGAGAATGTCAACAGACATGATATTTTAAGATTGTAAACAGACGTGATTAGGATACATGCATATAATGTTAAAGAAATATCAAAGATTTTTAAACAGGACTTTAATAAATTATCAATTATTCACCTCATGAATGCTGCTGGCAGGAGAGGCAGGCGGGACAGGATCAGTCTCCTGTGGACTGTTCTGGGGACAGAAATGGACAAAGTTTAATCACTAAACATCTGAAGTTGAACATTCAAACTGTAGTTATTTGTGTTGTGCAATAAACAAACAATTATATACTGACAAAATGTCAATACACGTTATATTTTCCTCAAGAGTGAGAATTCATTTCAGCATAAACACTGACCATTAAAAACATAGAGTTGATTGAGCTGATTTTGTCATTAAGCTGCACAATACTGCCCATCCCCCACAATACACAGTATGACAGCAGCAGTAACTAGGAGGACATGGTACACAAACTGGTCTAGCCTTTCTAGCCTCATGGTGGAGGTCAGAACACCGCCCATCCCCCACAATACACAGTATGACAGCAGCAGTAACTAGGAGGACACGATGCTCAAACTGGTCTAGCCTCATGGTGGAGGTCAGAACACTGCCCACCCCACACAATACACAGTATGACAGCAGCATACAGTGTTACAGAGAAATATAGAAGATTTTTAAAACAGGACTTTAATAAATTATCAATTATTCACCTCATGAATGCTGCTGGTAGGAGAGGCAGGTGGGACAGGATCAGTCTCCTGTGGACTGTTCTGGGGACAGAAATGGACAAAGTTAATCACTAAACAATCAAAGTTGAACATTCAAAGTGTAGAAGCTCATGATGTGCAATAACAAAACAATTGTATACTGAGAGAATGTCAACAGACATGATATTTTAAGATTGTAAACAGACGTGATTAGGATACATGCATATAATGTTAAAGAAATATCAAAGATTTTTAAACAGGACTTTAATAAATTATCAATTATTCACCTCATGAATGCTGCTGGCAGGAGAGGCAGGCGGGACAGGATCAGTCTCCTGTGGACTGTTCTGGGGACAGAAATGGACAAAGTTTAATCACTAAACATCTGAAGTTGAACATTCAAACTGTAGTTATTTGTGTTGTGCAATAAACAAACAATTATATACTGACAAAATGTCAATACACGTTATATTTTCCTCAAGAGTGAGAATTCATTTCAGCATAAACACTGACCATTAAAAACATAGAGTTGATTGAGCTGATTTTGTCATTAAGCTGCACAATACTGCCCATCCCCCACAATACACAGTATGACAGCAGCAGTAACTAGGAGGACATGGTACACAAACTGGTCTAGCCTTTCTAGCCTCATGGTGGAGGTCAGAACACCGCCCATCCCCCACAATACACAGTATGACAGCAGCAGTAACTAGGAGGACACGATGCTCAAACTGGTCTAGCCTCATGGTGGAGGTCAGAACACTGCCCACCCCACACAATACACAGTATGACAGCAGCATACAGTGTTACAGAGAAATATAGAAGATTTTTAAAACAGGACTTTAATAAATTATCAATTATTCACCTCATGAATGCTGCTGGTAGGAGAGGCAGGTGGGACAGGATCAGTCTCCTGTGGACTGTTCTGGGGACAGAAATGGACAAAGTTAATCACTAAACAATCAAAGTTGAACATTCAAAGTGTAGAAGCTCATGATGTGCAATAACAAAACAATTGTATACTGAGAGAATGACAGACATTACGCCTTGTCCAGATTTTTTCAGCCTTCAAATAAAATGACTAGTCACTACAACAATTCAGTCAAATTATTTCATGCAGCAGCATTTCCAATTTAATTCCATAGTCAATCTTTTTCTACTCTAGACACATAGTGTGTGCTATTTTGTCTCACAGGAACGAGTATGATCTAAATGCAGCAGAACATTCATTCACAAGTATTAAGTAGTTGTCACCACCCCTAGTCCTGAAATCTTATAGTATAACAATGAATAACACTTCTGAAATATCACTTCTTTGTTACATTGTTTGCTGTAAAGCTGACTTTATGTTCTGGTCCCAGGGTCTACAGTGCAATTACGTTTTCTTTATGAAGCACTGGCATCTAAATGTCTCCAGATGATTAGCAAATATTCAAATGGTAGACTGTGTGTTCACTTTGTTGAAGTTGTTAAAACTCCTGAAATTCATGTTAACTTCATAGTTCAGTAACAGCAAAAACTACTCACTTAGAATTGCATGCTGCTCAATGATAGCAAAGTGTACTGCAATATGCAATGATCTAGAAAACCTAACTATATTATTTATTCAAAAATCACAACATGTGGTGCAGCTTGACTTTGCTGTGAAATAGTGTGAAATGATAGTAGACTACCAAATGTTGGATCTTTGTGAAAATTAAGCTCCATTTGTAAATACCTTGCATCTCCATGGCCAATCAGAATCTCCATAGTTATATGTGATCTCTTCCCCAGGACTGATGTCCTTTAGTGCAAACAAACAGAGATGGGGTTTTTCATCCACCTTGATTGTTTTCATTTTGCTGTTCGGGTTCACATGCTCATCATTGACAAGTCTCCCTAGGGAGCCATCCTCTTTGGCAGCATCAACACTGAAATGGCAAGAACATGATTCCATATAATTCACTACTACTACTATTTTCAGTAACACTTAGTGGGTAAGAAATTATATTTCTGGGTGAAATTTAGAAACAACACTAAATTAATTACATACCAGAACTGTTTTCCATTAAATCGAAATTCAAACATGAAAACTTTCAGTGACTCATGATAAATCCGTTGCCTGTTTTCATGTTCATGTTTAGTTAGCAGTTCCCCTCGATATTCAACAAGGAAGTCTCCCTTTTCAAAGTGGCGGCGGCTGAACACTCCACGACCTAACAAAAACAGAGTCAGAAGAACTTTTTACAGTTATAATAAGAATCAAAACAAGCCTGTGCTTAAGACACAAATACTTTGGCAACTCACCTTTGAATGAATTTATATATTTCACCTCAAATCCATCCTTGTCTTTACACAAGAATGCAAAATGTGCAGCTTCTTCTCCTGGTTTCACCTTTGCCCTCCGGGACCTTGTTGTTGCCATCTCTTACAAATGCCTGATCACAGTACAACATGATTTGATTACATGAACATTTTATGATAACATAACATTTTTTAATCGTGACATGTTTACACCTAAATGCAGACACAGATGACTGAATGACTGCAGCCTGCACAGGCTCTCAACTCAGCAATGATGCAGATTTACCTACGGTTCTACGCATCCACGCGGCCTGGATCATTTCTCATGCGCGCTGCTTTATTCCCACATGTATGATGTTTATAACGCGGATCAATAATGAAGTGCAAAGAAGCCGAGTAGTGGCACTCGTGCTGATGCACTACGAGTGTACTTTTCATCGCTTTCACTCCGCGGCCCGTCTCTTTGCTTAGAAGACGCTTTAATGCTGCGTTTAAAAGAATAACATCAGCTGTAGATGCATCAGGAGCGGATCTCTTTACTTAGCTGCTCACATGGAGCAAGAAAAGACACGGCAGACATGCTGGAGCGTCGGCACAACAACATCCCGTTTCAGCCGAGTTGTTCCGGTGAAAAAAGTGTTTCGGTGGCCGCGTGTTATTAACTGACTTAAAGTTATGGTTAAAGTTTCCATTTAGCTGAACCTGGTCCAATAAGCACGTTAGGTTTAACTAGCTAGCGATGCAAAAAACAAACCTGGCAAGACTAGCTTGTTGAACTAGTGTAGCTGTGTGTCTGGAGTTAAAAGCCTTACCTGCGTGATCCTCGCCATGCCAGGTGAAACGAGTCCACGTGACGAGAGGGCAGAGACGTTCCTCAGAGAAGGGAGGGGGGGGGGACTGCTGACTCCATGTGTGTGTGTGTGTCGCAAAGGTTTCCCCCGGGTCCTAAAGCCGGCCACCGCGCCCGGACAGATATAACCCTTTTTATTGTTATTAAGTAAGTGTACTCAACAAATCAATGAGTGGATGAGCCAGAACTTTCTCCAGCTCAATGCAGATTAGACAGAAGTGCTTGTTTTTGGCCCCAAAAATGAAAGCTCTTAGATCAGACCTGAATTTTAACAACCATATAAAAGCTATTACTATGTTGGCCTATTACCACCTGAAAAACATTGTTAGGATCAAAGGCTTTCTGTCCAAACAAGACACAGAAAAACGTATTCACGCATTCATTTTCAGTAGGATTATTATAATGGCATTCCACAGGTCTTAACAAAAAATCAATCAGGCAGCTACAGCTGGTCCAAAATGCTGCTGCCTGAGTTCTGACTAACACCAGGGAACTGGACCACATCACACCTGTACTCAGATCACTGCACTGGCTTCCTGTGAGTCAAAGGATACATTTTAAAATTTACTCTTGGCTTACAAAGCACTAAATGGTCTTGGACCAAAATACATTGTGGATTTGTTGGTTCCCTATGAAGCATCCAGACCCCTGAGATCATCAGGGACAGGCCTACTGTCTTCAACCTCAGTCTGCAGCTGGGGAGAGTGCCTACCCTGTGGAAAACATCCTGTGTTGTTCCAGTCCCAAAGAGAAACTGCCCTCAGGAGCTGAACGACTACAGACCGGTGG